>NW_015165304.1:290519-301464 GCF_001447785.1 Gekko japonicus | reverse complement strand
AACCATTTAGGAAGGCCTTGCTGCAAATGTTCTGTGCTGACTAGAGACCGGCTCCATTCCCTCCAATGAGGAACAAAGGGAAATGTTGTTGTGGCTGCAATCCATCACGCCAGACAAGTTGCCAAGCCCTCTCCGTTGACAGCGCAATGAGCAGATGCAAGCACAGGCTTCCCTGATGGTGGAGCAGCTGTAAATCTTGGAGATCAAGCACCCTACTTGTGAGCAGGAGGCCCATGATAAAGCAGCTCCAAATGGAAGCCTACAAAGGAACAAAATGACTGCCTGAAAAACATATCAGCACCTACTGCAGAAAGCCTGTTATGAAGAACCAAGAACTGAAAATTGATTTTTTTAAAAAGAGGTGGGAAGGAACTATTTTATAGTATCATCGGGGCAGATAGCTCTCATGGGTTGACACAGCGGTTCCTTGGTAGGTAGAAGTAGTTGTCAGAGAGGCCTGGGTGGGATCAGAGGAGTCTGTCCCTTTGTGATGAAAGCACGGCAATGGTAACTTTCATAGACATCCATAGAACAAAAAGGCAAGGGTGCCAGGTGCCTTGGTGGCGAGCTGCGTGCATCCATCTATGCCGGGGTCCACAAGGTGGGCATTGTGCCACCTGCCGACACTTTTCCAGGCACCCACCAAGTATTTTTTAGGAAGTGTTTTTAGCAGGAATTTTGACTGGCCACTGGAGAACTCATTGGCTGTGCAGATCTTTTTTCTTCTTCTTTAAGAAATGTCACTTTGGCAGCAGCTGCCACTGCAGCCCAAGGATCTTCACCGTGTGACTGATGCTAAGCTGTGACAGCTTTTCTGTGGCTGGCTCTGCCTCCCGCAGCCGGCAGCCTTTTGGCAGCTGCATCCACCCCGCTGCGCCAGAATCCCAAAGGCGCCTGCAGGCTCAAAAAGGTTGGGGACCCCTGATCTATGCAGGCTTTTACTGTGGAGAAGGATCACAGCTGGAATAAGCCAGGGCAAAAGCTTTGATCACTAACCCATCTCAGCCATTGGACCAAATTGGTTCCAATGAGACTGATGATATCTTTTCCTCGTATCACTTGGATGGGGGCCATGGGGCTGGGCAAGATCACTTTCTAGAAGTAGAGGAGGAGGAGAGATTGGATTTATACCCCGCCCTTCACTTGGAGTCTCAGAGCGGCTTACAAACTCCTCTCCCTTCCCCTCCCCACCACAGACACCCTGTGAGGTGGGTGGGGCTGAGAGAGCTCTGACACAAACTGCTCTTTTTCAAGGACAGCTGTGCCAGAGCTTGTGACTGACCCAAGGTCACATCAGCAGGTGCAAGTGGAGGAGTGGGGAATCAAACCCGGATCTCCCAGATTAGAGTCCGCACACTTAACCACTGTAGGCTGTTAACGTATGGATCAACTTGTATTAATTTCTGTTCTTAGGCAGATATTTATAGCCAACTTCCTAGTGTTACGATTTCTCCCAAATAAGCAAATCATTCAAATATGAATATCAGAAGGAGGAGGAGGAGGAGAAGAGGAAGAGATTGGATTTTTACCCTGCCCTTCACTACCCAAAGAAGTCTCAGAGTGGTTCATAATCTCCTTTCCCTTCCCCTCTCCACAACAGACACCTGGTGAGCAGCCCCGTAGCTAGAAATTTTGGATTAGTGTGGTAAGGGGAAATTTTGTGGGACAGTAAGGGAGGAGGGAGGGGAGGGGCAGAAATTCGACTTCCCTGTTCTTCAGAGGTGTGTGGCCAGCCCTTTAAATCTTGGAGGAGGGGAGAGAGAGGGGCAGCTGCAAGATGCAAGCTGAAAGCTGCAAAAAGGGCCAGCTGGAGGGCCCTTTTAATGCCACAGGAGGGGAGGGAGGGGTAAGGGGGGAGAGGGACAGCAGCTGTTGTGGGGCAAGCCTCTCATTTGAGGGGGTGGTGCCCCGAAATGCCCACTGTGGCTACGGGCCAGGCGGTGAGGTAGGTGGGACTGAGAGAGCTCCTTTGAGAACTACCCTTGTGAAAACAGCTCTGAAAGAGCTTGTGACTTACCCTAACCAAGGTCATGCCAGCAGCTGCATGTGTAGGGGAATCAAAGCCATTCTTCCAGATTAGAGTCCGCGCTCCGAAGCACTACACTAAACAATAATAAACTGGTGTTTAAAGTGAGCCAGGAGTGGGGGGGTATGGAAAAGAGGAGGGGGCTGTGTTGTTTGTTTTTAAACGAAGTGTGCGCATGTGTCATTGGGTGCTTGTGTGCATCCCGTGGAGACTTGAAAAAAAACTTTTAGCGACGGGACATGGGCGGGCGCCGGATACCACGACCTACCACCGGAAACGCGATCAGGCGCACGCCCTTGCCCCGCGGTTTCCGGAAACTAGTACCTCGGAGGTACTAGTTTTTTACCCCGCATCTTCGGCGGGAAGCCTCGGGTTCACCACGGGAGCTCTATGCTTCCCAGAAGTGGTTCTGCGATCGCGCCCTTAAAATCCACCTATCTTCCGTCTCTGTAGCGTGGCTACTGCTCCGTGTGACCGCAGCCAAAGATACTTTGAGCTTAGTCCTCTGTAATCATTTTAAGGATGATTTTATGTTTTATGCTTCCATAGCATTGAATCTCTAAGTATTCATTCTCATTCAAACTGTCTTTAGAAATGGTTGGGTTTTTTCCCCTCCAGTGCTCATATTTGAAAAAAATAGTTGAAAATAGAAAAGAGCAAATGTCCAGGAGCACCTTAAAGACTTAAAAAAAAAATTGTGGCAGGGTAGGGAGCTTTCATGAGTCACTGCTCACATCTTCAGATAAGTGTGTATCTGAAGAAGTAAGCAGTGACTCGTGAAAGCTCCTACCCTGCCACGGATTTTGTTAGTCTTTAAGGGACTACTGAACTCTAGCTGTTTTTCTACTGCTACACCACCACCCATTTTAATCTTTGTTGCAAATAATTGCTTTAGGTTAAATTGTGTTTGTTTTTTCGTTTTTGCTTTCTTCTTCTTGCACTGCAATTTCCATAGTGCTCTGCATCCTCCCCCCATCAGCAATGCGGTATCTCCTGTTTCCACAAGAAAGCTCTGTAATTCAAAGATGTGCAGATACGTTTCAGTCATCCTTTCACGTGCCGTTGAATGTGTGTTGCATGAATTCTGGGGGGAATCTGCTACATTTGCCACTGCAAAGATTTTTAATTTCAGATTGCCTTCCATTTAGTTTTGACTTCCGTCCACTGCAAAAAAAGAAAAAGCTGTATTGAGAAGCAGTTTTGTGAAGTGGAATCCATTGCTTTCTTTCTACAATTTACCTGTTCACTAGGCCAGAGGTCCCTACCCTTTTTGCTGCTGTAGGCACATTTGGAATTCTGACAGTGTGGTGGGTGCAGCCACAAAATGGCTGTCACAAGATGGCTGCCCCGAGAGGTGGAGACAGCCATAAAATGATTGTCACAGCTTAATTTCATCCACACAGTGTAGATTAGGGTTGCCAGGTCTGGGTTGGGAAATACCTGGAGACTTTTGGGGTGGGTCCAGGAGAGGGCGGAGTTTGTGGAGGGGAGGGGCCTCAGCATGGTACAAGGCCATAGAGTCCCCCCTTCAAAGCAGCCATTTTGTCCAGCTGGAGATCAGTTGTAAGAGCAGGAGATCCCCAGGCCCCACCTGGAGACTGGCAACCCTAGTGTAGATCCTTGTGCTGTGGTGGCACAGCCAATCAAATAGCCAATCAGAAGCCTTGCTGGGCAAAAGCCCTACCTGGCCCTGCCCACTTCCTAAAAACACTTAAAGGGCACCAGAAAAGGTATTGGCGGGTGCCGTTGCAGCCACAGGCACCCAACTGGGAACCCCAGAACTAGGCCAGAGGCCAGCACAGGCCTGCACAGTTCACAACTCACTAGTTCGGAACTCATTTGTGAAAGGCCTAGGCTTGCCAAGTCCCCCTGGCGGGCGGGGAAACACCCGCCCCAGAGGCCTGTTCCCCACCGCCGGCAGATCGGGCCCCAGGGGGAACCCCACCCCCAAAGTACATGACGTGCACATCACCCGGAAGTGACGTGACCACGGCGGGCATGCTGGGGGCGGGGCAATGGTCATCCGAGGGAAAACTCTATGGTTTTCCCTCGGATGGACATGGCCCCGTGCCCGGCGTGCCCGGCGTGGTCGCGTCACTTCTGGGTGACAGGGTTGCGGTGTGCGCGTGCTCCAGGAACAAGCCAGGAACCCCCCCCACTCCAACAGCAGGTAAGACTTGGCAACCCTAGAAAGGCCTACTGTCTGCACACCAGCCATCAGCAGCACTTGCTTCCTGCATGTGACTCGAAAGAGTGAACCTCAGCTAAATAGCTTCAGGCGAGAAAACAAGTGTGATTCTGCCCCCCAGAATATAGAGACATGACCTGAATGTAGGAACAAGATCCCCCAAGAATGTAGGAAGAAGAATGTAGGGACAAGATTTCATTAATGGCTGAGCTCCATAAAAAACAGATACTTCCCTCCCCTTTTAGTGTGGGTTACTTTTTACGGGCAACCTGGACAACTAGGGTTGCTAGGTCCCCCGTGTCCACCTACAGAGGATGTAGGGTTGCCAGCTCCAGGTTGGGAAACTCCTGGAGATTTGGGGGTGGAGCCTGGGGAGGAGAGAGACCTCAGTGGGGTTATAATGCCATAGAGTCCAGTATGATGCCATGGAGTCCACTCTCCAAACAATCAATTTTCTCGAGAGGAGCTGACCTCCATAGATGAGCTGTAATTACGGGGGATCCCCAGGTCCCACCAGGAGGCTGGCATCCCTATGTGGAACTACTCCCTGACTCCAAACTTACGGGTCATCACAGCTGTGCCTTGTGTTCTGAGGCTGGTTGGAGCTGGAACAGGTTTCTGGTGGCAGGTTACAGTGTCAATAGCAACAAAGCTGGAGGTGTTTCCTGAAACTCAGTGTCAAAGCAATCCAGGCATCAGGTTTCACAATCTCAACAGAAACAAGGCCAGAGGCATTGTTGGAAACATAATGTCAAAGCAGTCCAGGAGTCTGGTCCCCAAATATCAGCCCACACAGTTCTTCACATGGTTAACCAACACAGCTCGTCCACATGCACCAGCAGTGTTCCCTCTAAGCTGAGTTAGTGTGAGCTAGCACACAGGTTTTTTTTAGCCTCTGGCTCACACATGTTTGTCTTAGCTCAGGAAGGATGGCTCCAGAGCAACTAATTTATTGCAGTAGCCTAATCGCTCGCTCACAACTTTAATGCCAGTAGTTCATAAAGTAGATTTTTTGCTCACAAGACTCCACAGCTTAGAGGGAGCATTGCCCACAAGCTTCACTCCTGAGGCTTTATATCCACTGGCCAAGATGGCATGCATGCAGCCAACGTTTTGGTGACTATCTGGCAAAGACTCATCTCCACGGTCTACAGGCACCTGGCACTGAGCAGCAAGGCATGCATTCCAACACCTAGCCTGTAAGTTTTTTTTTTTCTTGAGCCTTCTTGTGTGATGTTCCCAGTGGCCCTGGAAAAATGGGGGCAGGTAGCTGACCTTTGACTGCCAGATCAGAGCTGGAGGGTGGAGGTGATTCTACACCAACTCTTGGCTACAAGTCAAGTAACACCTGAACCTCATTCCCCTGGTGGTTGACTTCTGCCAACTGCAGGCTGGCTACACCAGGTCCCTCCTCCTCTGAGGAGTCTTCACTGTCACTGAGCCCTGGACAGTCCATGACACCTTATTTCTCCTGGCATGCACACAAAACAGTGCTGAGAAGCACCAAGACTCCCCTCCTCCCGCCTCCCATTCCATGCAAAAGCTAGAGCTTACCTGATGTTGCTTCACATCAGGGAAGTCACCTCCCTAATCCCAGACATTTAACCAATGAACAGCTGACTTTATTGAACCTCCCTTCTATATGCCTCAGGATGTTTGCTGGTGTTACCTGTATCACAGCATCTCATCCATTCCTGGCATTCCTAACCAGTCCATAAGGACCAGGCCTTATTAACCAACCCTTTAGAGCAGATGAAAAATGATCCTCTTGTCACGTGATTCAAAAGGAACCCTGAACAATTCTCACTCAACCACAGCCAGCTATTCCCATATTGTCTGTTAGGGCAGTTGCCTGGGCAACCGCTCAGTTAATGGCCTGCATCCAAGAGGTAAAGTCAGCTTCAGCAGGCACCATTTCCCTCATTTCTCCTGGGATGGGTTGCAACCTCCCTCTCCATGGAGCTTCACGGTCCATTCCAAAGGGGTGGGGGGAACGTCCCTCTCACCTACTAAGGGCGGTGGACAGACTTGCTCGAAAATGGTGTCTAAGGTCTCCTTAACTAGTAAAATGGAGGAAAAACAAGATGATAGTGACAGAGATCTTGTTCAGTAGTTATTGTTGTTGTTGTTGTTCAGTCGCACAGTCGAGTCCGACTCTTCGCGACCCCATGGACCAGCTCCCGCCAGGCCTTCCGGTCTTCCGTCATCCTCTGAAGTTTGCTCAACTTCATGTTCGTTGCATCTATGACACTCTCTAACCATCTCATCCTTTGCCGTCCCCGTCTTCTTTGACCTTCAATCTTTCCCAGCATCAGGGTCTTCTCCAGTGAGTGCTCCCTTCTCATTGGGTGGCCAAAGTATTTGAGCTTCAGTTTCATTATCTGGCCTTCCAGGAAACAGTCAGGGTTGATTTCTTTTAGGATTGACTGATTTGATCTCCTTGCAGTCCAGGGGAATCTCAAGAGTCTTCTCCAGCACCATAGTTCAAAAGAATCTATTCTTCGGCGCTCGGCCTTCCTTATAGTCCAGCTCTCGCAGCCATACATGACTACTGGGAATATCATTACTTTGACCATGCGGACTTTTGTTGGCAGGGTGATGTCTCTACTTTTTATCATGCTGTTTAGGTTCGCCATCACTTTCCTCCCAAGGAGCAGGCGTCTTTTAATTTCATGGCTGCTGTCACAGTCTGCGGTGATCTGGGATCCCAGGAACGTGAAGTCTGTCACTACTTCCACGACTTCCCCTTCTATTTGCCAAGGAGTGATGGGGCCGGATGCCGTGATCTTAGTTTTTTTGATGTTGAGCTTCAAGCCCACTTTTGCACTCTCCTCTTTTACCCTGAGCAAGAGGCTCTTTAGGTCCTCTTCACTTTCTGCCATTAGAGTGGTATCGTCTGCATATCTGAGGTTGTTGATCTTTTCCCCAGCAATCTTAATTCCCGCTTGTGATTCATCCAGGCCAGCATTTCGCATGATGTACTCTGCATATATATTAAATAAGCAAGGTGACAGTATACATCCTTGTCGTACTCCTTTTCCTATGCTGAACCAATCAGTTGTTCCGTATCCGGTTCTAACTGTCGCTTCTTGGCCCTTATACAGGTTTCTCAAGAGACATGTGAGGTGGTCTGGTACTCCCATCTCTTTAAGGACCTGCCATAGTTTGTTGTGATCCACACAGTCAAAAGCTTTAGCATAGTCAATGAAGCAGATGTTTTTCTGGTACTCTCTTGCTTTCTCCATAATCCAGCGAACGTTGGCAATTTGATCTCTGGTTCCTCTACCTCTTCGAAACCCAGCTTGTACTTCTGGCAGTTCTCTATCCACGTACTGTTGAAGCCTAGCTTGTAGGATCTTGAGCATGACCTTGCTAGCGTGTGATATGAGTGCAATTGTGCGATAGTTTGAACATTCCTTGGCATTGCCCTTCTTTGGGATTGGAATGTATACTGACCTTTTCCAATCCTGTGGCCACTGTTGTGTTTTCCAAATTTGCTGGAAATTGCGTGCAGCACTTTAACAGCATCATCTTCTAAGACTTTGAATAGCTCAGCTGGAATACCATCACCTCCACTAGCTTTGTTGTTATTAATGCTTTCTAAGGCCCATTTAACTTTACATTCTAGGATGTCTGGCTCAAGGTCAGTGATTGTACAGTCGTGGTTGTCAAGGACATCGAGGTCTTTCTTGTATAGTTCTTCTGTGTATTCTTGCCATAGTACCACTGAACTAATTTGTCAAAAGAGGAACAACATGATAATCTGAGACAGCTAACATCTTGTTTAAAATAAAATGAGATTCACATTTTCTGGTTAGTTCAATGAAGGCCCGGTGAGAGTTCAAGAAGAGCGGACGGAACCTGGCGTAATTACCGTAGCTCTCAACAGGTCTTTACTATATCTGATTAAGACTACACCAGGATAGATGTCTTTGCATGCCTCCGCTGCAGTCGTGGGGGCAAATGACAGAGGTGCTGCAGATAGAGACATCAGCAAATGGTTCCATTGACATGTGAAAGGCTGAACATTTCTATCTGCCATTAACCTCTGGATGCCCTCTTAATCAAGAGATGGATTCTGAGACCAGGATAGATTTTACAAGGTCAGATCAATGCCAGTGTGGTTGGGAACGTGTGTGTGTGGGGGGGTATTTTTGCAGGGGGAAAAAATAATTTTGAAATTTGAAAGATGTAATGTCAGAAGATTAATATAAGGAAGAGAAAATACTGCATTAAAACCTTCAGGTGCTCCTGGTTTATTAACAGGGGCTGATATTTTTAACAGTAATACTCAGTTGACCTCATTCTGTCAAGTTCTAATTCGCATAGATGGATACAAGAGCGGCATAAGGTTACCACCTTAAAAAGAGAGAGAGAGATGGTACCCCTGCACTAAAGGTTGTAACCCTGCACTGCTCTTATATTCATCTACATGAATTAGGCCATGGCAGAATGAGGTCAATCGAGAATTGCTGTTCATTCTTACTGGCCCATTCCCAATGACCTTTAAAAAAAAAGATGGTATCCCTGTGCTAAAGGTCATTGGGAATGAGCCAGTATGAATAAACAGGGCTTGAGCATTAACAAAATGTGCAAGCAGGTCAAAGGCTGGTCAGAACTGAAATATAACAGGGTTGGAACCAATGCTCCCTCTGAGCTGTGGATTCTTGTGAGCAAAATTTCTACGTTGTGAGCTACTGGCATTAAAGTTGTGAGAGAGTGATTAGGCTACTGCATAAATTAGTATGTTCTGGAGCCATCCTTCCTGAACTAAGGCAAAAATATGTGAGCCAGAGGCTAAAAAACCATGAGCCAGCTCACACAAACTCAGTTTAGAGGGAACACTGTAGGCTTCCCAAGTACTTACCATGATTTGGGGGGGGGGGACACAGACATCCTCGCAGCATCATTCCTGTGGGGACAACAGACGGGCCACACCATGCCGTCGCCAGGAAGTGACGCCGGGCAACGCTCTGGCAATGGGGCTGGAAACTCAATGGTACCATTGAGTTTTCAGTCCCATTGCCAGAGCGTCACCCAGCATCACTTCCTGGCGACAGCATGGTGTGTTACAGGGAGGAATGGTCCGGCTGGGGAACATGTTTCCCCTGCCAGATCGTGGTAAGTACTTGGGAACCCTAGAACACTGGTTGGAACCAACAGCAAAGTCATTCATGTCATTCAGCTGGGGTATTTTTGTCTTGGTCCCTTCTGAGTTAAAATGAGACACAGGATGGCATTGGCAGGGCTGGTAATCATCCAGCCAATAAGATGTGGGGGCTTTTTATATCCCACACAGGCAAATTTCACATGTTGCTGACCCATCTGCTGTTCTGTGGGATATTGTGGGATTAGCCTGGTTGTTGATGGGTACACCCTAACTAGTTTGACAGGAATAGGATGAATTGTTTAAGATAGTAGGGGTAATTGGCAAGCCGCCTGAGACACTGTGTGATGGAAGGCCATTCCTGTAATAGCAACAAATCCCCAGGAAAAAGACACCTCCAAAAAAGAGGGGGGGGGAATCTAAATCAACAAAGCACAAACCTCCTAAGAAAGTTTAGAAAAATAATAGAAGGCCAAAAGTTAAAAACATAATAAGTGTACAAAATAGTGTTTATTACAAAGACATAACAATCTAGTAGGGGCCCAAATAAAGCCTCATAAAATGTAAAGGTAAAGGTAAAGGTTCCCTTGCTCGAAAGCCAGTCGAGTCCGACTCTAGGGTTGCGGTGCTAATCTCCATTTCAAAGCCGAAGAGCCAGCACTGTCCGAAGACATTTCCATGGCCGGCATGACTAAACACCAAGGCACACGGAATGCTGTTACCTTCCCACCGAAGTACCTATTTATCTACTTGCAATTTCTTGCTTTCAAACTGCAAGGTTGGCAAGAGCTGGAACTAGAGACAGGAGCTCACTCCGTCATGCGGCACACTCAGGTCTCGAACTGCTGAACTACCAACCTTCCACAGCCTGCAGTTCAGCATCTTAACCACTTGAGCCACAAAGTTACAAATATACACAAAAGAGAACAGTGTATGACCTGCCACGTTTCGGATCACAAGGGCCTTCTTCAAAGGTCAAATAATACAAAATATAATAAGCAACAGAGTTCCTGTAACACATGTAAGGCAATTAACAATAAATGAAAAAATAAATAAAATAGTATCAAAATTGGAATGTTCCAATATGGAATTGAATGACACACCAAAAAGTTTCTATTTGGGGCCACAAATATATCTTGCCTTGTGTCAGAAGTTGTTGTGTGCACTGGAAATGTTATGTATCTTCCAGTTTAGGTCCTAAGAGTGCAAATAGAATTGCCTTGTCAGGGACAATGTGCCATCAATATGTACATAATGTTCTCTTTTGTGTGTATTTGTAACTTACTACATTTTATGAGGCCTTATTTGGGCCCCTACTAGGTTTTTAGATGTCTCTGTAATCTATATATCTAATTCCCAACTTGCCCCCGGAGTGCGGATCGCTAAATCAGCGCTCCGGGGGCAGCTGGGGGGCTGGGGGAGGTTTGTGCACTCTTGGGGCAGTCCCCAGGGGTGCACAAAAATGTAAAAACTAAAAAAAAATATCGGGGGGATGTTTAAATCCCCCCGAAAATGAAAGAGCGCTCTGTGCGCCTGCACACAGTATGCTCTGTAGTCGACCTTGCCGCTGCCGCCACAGAGGCGGCCGGGCGGGCAGGCAGGCAGGCGGGCGGCCTCGCCGCTG
>NW_015165304.1:277467-290487 GCF_001447785.1 Gekko japonicus | reverse complement strand
TGGAGCGGGGGGGAGAGGCAAGGGGGGAAGGCAAGAGGGTGGAGGAGACAGGGAACCGGCAGGACAGGGGTACTTACCTCCTCCTGCTGCTTCCTCCTGGAGCTCCATCCCCCCTCCCTCGAATACCGCGGGCCCCGCCCCTTGGAAGGTAGGAAGGGGCGGGGAAGGGGGAGACCTGGCCTCCGGACTCCGGAGGCCAGGTCTACCACTGCAGTAGGAATGGGTCGATAGACCTGGCCTCCGGAGTCCGGAGGCCAGGTCTACCACTGTAGTGGGAATGGGTCGGTAGACCTGGCCTCCGGAGTTCAGAGGCCGGGTCTACCACTGTAGTGGGAATGGGTCGGTAGACCTGGCCTCCGGAGTTCAGAGGCCGGGTCTACCACTGTAGTGGGAATGGGTCGGCAGACCTGGCCTCCGGAGGCCAGGGCTACCACTGTAGTGGGAAGAAGTGGGTAGACCTGGCCTGTGGAGTTCGGAGGCCAGGTCTACCACTGTAGTGGGAAGAAGTGGGTAGACCTGGCCTGTGGAGTTCGGAGGCCAGGTCTACCACTGTAGTGGGAAGAAGTGGGTAGACCTGGCCTGTGGAGTTCGGAGGCCAGGTCTACCACTGTTGTAGGAAGATGTAGGTAGACCTGGCCTCTGGAGTCCAGGTCTACCACTGTAGTGGGAAGGGGTGAGTAGACCTGGACTCCGGACTCCGGAGGCCAGGTCTGCCAATATAGTGGGAAGGGGTGGGTAGACCTGGCCTCTGGAGGGGGGGCGCTCCAGGGCAGGGGGGTAATCGAGCCAGGAGGTGGACGGGGGTGGAGGAGATGGGAGAACCGGCGGGATAGGGGGGGAACTTACCTCCTCCTGCTGCTTCCTCCTCTTCCTCATAGTTGTGGAGTTCCCCCTCTCCCGCGAGTATCGCAGGTCCCCCCCTTGTAAACACTATTTTGTACACTTATTATGTTTTTAACTTTTGGTCCTCTATTAGTTTTCTAAACTTCCTTAGGAGGTTCATTCCTGTAATAGTCCATTATGGTTCTTATGATGGGGAAGGTTGGGAAGGAACACCGTTGGTGCTGAGCAGCATTATTCCAAATCCTTTCATTGTCATATGATACATTCAGGAAGGTGGTGTAGCTTAGGGATGTGCATTCAGATATAGCTGGTCCATATATATTTCTGAAAATACCTTATTGGCAATTTGGAGGATATATTTAGGTCCCTGGATGGTATCAGGGATTTTTAAGGATACTGGGAAAGGGTTCCCAAAAAATCCCAAAATTGCCTTTTTGGCAATTTGGAGGATATATTTAGGTCCCTGGATGGTATCAGGGATTTTTAAGGATACTGGGAGAGAGTTCCCAAGTAATCCCAGAAATATTTGGGAATAACCAGAAATATGGGAAGCCTATGTTTTAAGGCTCTTGGAACTGTCCCCCCTCCTTTATTTTTCTGGTGTGTCTGTGTCTTCCCTGGGCTTGCTATAGGCTTGCCATAGTGGTTTGCCTTTGATTCTGCCCTTTTAAATTGGTTTTGTTGGCCTTTCTGCATTGTATTCTATTGCTTTTTGTACTGCTTCATGTCCTGTTTGCTTTTTTTGTGGTGGATTCTCAGGTTCAACATTGCCGTCAATTCTCAGGTTGTACAGCATCTCAGATTCTCTGACTTTACATTTGTTGGTCTTGCAGCAGTGGTCGTATTCAGTTTGGCTTGGACAATTTTCTGTTTTGACACTGAGTTGGATACTTGGGTTGTACATTTGTTGTGTTAGGCTTACTACATTGCCCTGCACTTCTGCCAGGATTCACGGTGCTGAGTAGGTTCTTTAGGCCTGTTGGTTCTTTGGCCAGAGGTTGCTTTGCTTGCTCTTGTGTCTTTGGCTATTTGTTGCCCTGGACAAAGCATGGAATCCCCTCCCCCACAGCAAACAATGGAGGATGGCTGTAGGCAATATGTTCAGGGGCACCTAAAATTGGACCTCTTGGTCCAATTCATTTGAAGTTTGGGGTTTATTTAAAGGACACATTCCTTTTAGGGAATAATGGAGCCAAATAATATTGAAATCCTAAAGAAAACCCAGAAAACTGGGTATACTGAAATTTTTGACAATATCCAGATCCAAAAAAATACCACCACCACCACCGAACTATGCATCCCTAGTGTAGACTGGCACTTTCTGGCACTTTTTATGTACAATGGATTATTTTTTTTTTTAAGTTCCTAGGTTGCCTTAGTAAGCAAAACTCCACAAAGTCTCTACTCTAATCCAAGTATCCTACTGTTTATGTGCGCATTCTACTGCCACCACATCTTTATAGCCAGCAAGCCTATCAGTCACATTGACCTAAAACCTAAATAGTTCAAGCTTGCTTAGCCACACTTAATATTGAAGTATCAGTGCTACTCCATTGACTATCCAATGAGCCCCCAAGACACAACGATAAAGTTTTAAACTTTAATGAGCGAGGGAATAAAAGAAGAAAATAGAGACTGGGTAATAGAAAAACACGGATTGCACTGGAGTGTTCAGATACTTAAGGAATCCTTCAGAAAGCATAAAACAAAATAACATCTTAAAAAAGTATTACAGGATGGAACAAGGCAAAAGAAAATCCCTCTGTCCTAGTGGTTTTCTAGCAGTCTGAACAGAGGGAAACAAAAAAGGACTCCAGAGTGAACATGAATTATGTTGAAGGGAAGGAACTTCTCTTTAGTGCAGAAGTAGAGGTAGTTCAGTGCAATTGCCTGGACTAAAGTTTATCTATGGATCACATTTTTACCTGGCTTTTATGCCGAGGAACTCAGGGTAACATACACAGATCTCCCCTCCTCCATTAAATCTTTCTAGAAGCCCTGTAAGGTAGATGAAGCATCTGAAAGTGACCGGTCCAGGGCCCCTTGGTCACATCCTAAGCAGAGAGATGCCATTCTAAGGCCATTGACTTAATTGGGTTTAGAAGGATGTAGCTTCCCTAGAGTTGCACTACCTGTGAACTCAATAAGTGAGCTCAATAAGGATTTCAACCCCCTTTCCCCCAGTCCAATACTATCGGTTCACTAAACATCTCTCTGTTTTCTAAGGGAAGTGCAGTTAAGAACAAGGAGGGAGATGGAATCCAGCAGGCTGTCATGTAGCTGGTAAGGCTGTCAGGCATGGTATGGCATCTAGCAGGAGACCAGAAGGGCAGGGGCATGGAGTGGTGGCTCTCAGCGATGGCATGATGTAACTTCTGTGGAAACCTGGAAGTGAAGCCATGGCTCTCTAGGAACTGGTAATTTACTATATACAATTTTACTGTGGAATTCCCACCAATTCCTAGAAAGGACTGATGTCACTTCCTGGTTTCACAGGAAGTCATACCCTTGGCCCAATTACCAATTTTATGAGGAAATGTGAAGTGGGGGTGGTAATACCCTGTCCCCGCTGGGGGGCTCCTGACCCTAATCATTTGCCATTGTTTGCCTTATACAAACAACAAAGGTTGGCATAGTCTTACCCAACAGTGAAATTCTGAGAGAACGTTGGGAGGTTTTTTTATAAGAACGTAAGAGAAGTCATGTTGGATCAGGCCAATGGCCCATCCAGTTCAACACTCTGTGTCACACAGTTGCCAAAACCCAGGTGCCTGGGCAAAATATCAAAGGGAGGCAAAATGGTTTAAATAAAGACGGGGGGAATTTTTTGGTGAAATTCCACATGTCTTTATATGGGATTCATCAAAAACAATAACACACATTGGTCAAAGGTTAATGTCTGCTGTAAAAAAGGTAAAGGTAAAGCTTCCCTTGCTCGAAAGCCAATCGAATCCGACTCTAGGGTTGCTTAGCCACAGGGAACTGCTCATCTCCGTTTCAAAGCCGAAGAGCCAGCGCTGTCCGAAGACATTTCCGTGGTCATGTGGCCGGCATGACTAAACACCAAGGCGCACGGAACGCTGTTACCTTCCCACCGAAGCGGTACCTATTTATCTACTTGCAATTTCTTGCTTTCAAACTGCTAGGTTAGCAGGAGCTGGAACTAGAGACGGGAGCTCACTCCGTCTGCTGTATTCTAGTGCTAATCAGTCTATATTCAAGTACGAATCAGAGTCAGAGTGAATTTTGAAAAAAATAATTGGTGGTACGCTCCATGGCTAAGGCACTGCAACAATGTTGATGCTTTATCACGGGATGTCTTCGTGGGTAACCCTCAGCAGGGTGTGCTGTGTGGCTCATAGGCCCCACAACACTTTCAACAGGTTCAATTAGAGGCAGCACCATATCGTGCCAAGCCGCCATTGAGATCATAGCATAAGTGTGGAACTTTTGAGATGAAGCAGGATATTGTAATCTGGAGACTGACAAGAAAGGGCACTTAATGGGAGAAAAGGTGCTGACCTCACTAGCCCACCTAATTGCCTTCTTGCTGCCCCTTTCAGGGTCTTCTTCGCTTCTTCTCTGTACACCAGACACTGCCTAAACATTATTATAATTTCCAGGGCTCTTTTTGTAGAAAAAGTCCAGCAGGAACTCATTAGCATAATAGGCCACACCCAGAAGCAGAAACACATTAGCATATTAGGCCACACCCCTGACTGCACTGCTCATTGGCACATTAGGCAACACCCCCATGTTACCAGAAGTGTGGTCATCCAGCCACACCCACCTTTTGCTTCTTATTCTGTTTACCTTGTTTGTGGTCAAAACCCAGGGCCTTTTTTTGTAGCAGGGACTCCTTTGCATGTTAGGCCACACACCCCTAGTGTAGCCAATTCTTTTTTTTCAAAAACAATTTATTAGGATATATTAAGAGGTCAAACATACATCATACTACTAATTGTTATACATCCTTTTCTCCTATTTCCCCACCCCTTTTGACTTCCCACCGTGCTCCAACCTCCAGCCCACATCTTAAATTCTCTCCTTTTCCCCCTTACTTGTTAATCACATTCTACAGGTAACATATATTTCAACTAATAATGTAGCCAGTTCTGATGAGTTTCTGCTGTTGGGTGTGGCATATTATGCTAATGAGTTCCTGCTGGGTGTGGCCAACTTGGGAGCCAGCCGGAACTCCGTTCCTGTGCGTTCCTGCCCCAAAATAGCCCTGATGCTTTCCCTTATATACATGTTTGCCCCAGAACTTCTTTTTGGACTCCTTCTTGAAAGATGAATAACTGGCAATAAAAGATAGGTAGCATCCTTGGAAATATATTCATAGAGTCTTCAACATGCTGTTAATGACCTGGAAAGTGAACAAAGTGGCAATATTTGTAGGCTATAGAACGTGTATTTAAGCAGAAGCCGGGGAGCTGAAATCCCTCATGATACCAAAAGGCATGTTTTTCACAGCATACAACCCTAATTAGCATAATGGAAAATCCTAAAATCTTTTGGTTTCCCATTTTTCTCAGCACCCTTGTAACATAATGGTTTTTCCAGGGACGGAAACTGAAAACAGAAGGCTTAAAATGATGTGGAGCAAAGATACAGAGATTATCTGCATGGTGTCTTGAAAAGAAGCTCCGGGGAGCCTGAGATTATACCCCAAAATGTGAAAGGACTCATTCTAACAATTTTTTTTAAAAAAAGTATTTCTGCTCAGGAAAGAAAACAGTGTTTAAAATGCATTTAAAAATGTGGGGATGAGTTTGGTGTAATTGTCGGTGTTCCCTAACCCCAACCCCATATTCCTCCTCATGCTCTATGGTGTACCCCTCTGGCAGGTTGATTTCTGCACTTACAACAAGCAAGCTACATCCGTAACTGGCCTTGCCGAAGAGTTACTTTCCTCTCCTTCTCTCCTCATCTGTATAAAAGGAAGATTCATAACTTAGCCCAACAGTTCATTTTCAGGATGAATTAGCTGAGGACGAAAGGGAACAATTCATTAAAAGGGATAAGGAGATAATGATAGGAGGAACCAAGTACAATTAATACGCAGAGGATTGTCAAGGAATGCAGAGTTTCTACATGAGTAGAGCAATGCTCACGGAATGGAATTTCCCAGTCTTCTTCCTCCCACTGCAGCCAATGTGCCCTCTGAAAACCATCTGTGGAGGGGCAAAGAGGAGGGAGCTCACCTGCGGGAGGGGGGAAATTGTCCCCTCTCCTTCAGGCAGAAGGGCCTTCCCCAAGCAAGTAGTTGAGTACTACGCCAATATGCCGGACAGTGCTGCGTTTCTTGATCGAAGCCTTAGCAGTCAGATGTCTTAACCTTATAACATGGTTCAAAAATTGCTATTGTACAATTTAGGTACAATTTGGTCCCTGCCACACGGCAGGGAAACGGAGGGCTGATCTGCGGCAAATGTGAGCCGCACCAAAGTTGGAGCGCCGCGGCGGGATCCCACAGATCCCCGGAGCCGCGGCGCGTCACTCCCCGGCACGATCAGATGCCGGGGAGGAAGAGTCGGCTGGGAGGGGGGGGCTGCCGGACTGCGCATGCTCGAGCATGCGCAGTACGGCAGGGGGCCGGGAAGCACCAGCACAAATACAAGCCGGCCGATCCCACGGCCCGGCTTGCGGCGCTCCAACGGATTCAACCACTTAGGTAGGTGGTTCTTTTTTACTGCGCGTTTTCGCCGGTAGGGACGGAACCGGGACGGATCCGGCATGCTCCCCAGATGTTGAGGTGGGATCGCGCCGGTTTGCTCCGCCCCGTTCCGTCCCGCTCCCGGCCCAACTGGGCTCGTATGAACAGGGCCTTTGTTGACCTGGTGTATTGTTAAGCCTATTGTCAGGGAACTAACATATAGGGTGGAGGGGGGGAACGACCACTGCCTAGTATTTTAACTTTCGATTCTTACTGCCTGACAATGCTCCGTTATCTATGTATTTTATGTGCCTGACCTTGAGTGCCTAGCTGTAACACATTCCCTGAGAGCTATCCCATTGCCGGGGCCGGTTACCTCTGGTGGGCTCCTCCTAATGCCTTGATTGGCTATGCGCCATCAGGGTGCCCCCTTTGAACCCAGTATATCTCCCATCCCCGCACCTTTTCCGTCAGTCTTAACACAGATCCTGGAATGTAGATGCTCTGCCAATACTGTACCAATAAACTATACTTCCGAAGAAGAGAGTTGTTGGATCTGATTGCTGCAGGAGTCTGGCACCTATTTTTATTTTTATTTATTTTTATTTACTTGGGATTTATATCCCGCCCTACCCAAGCGGCCCAGGGCGGCGACCTATGGCAGGTCTTTGGTCAGGGAACCAAAATGTAAAGAGAGTGTCCAAAAGCAAACTGTCAAATCGAGTTTACTTCGAAATTCGCTCAAGATGTTTTGAACCACTGCTGTCTGTGACAGGTGCTTAAAGATAATGCAGAGTATATCCTGCAGCTGTCCTTAAAAATAATTTGCAACCAAGACCAAGGTAATTCAAGGAAAAATACCCTCCCCTTACCATTGTACTCCTAGCTTAGATAAAAATTGTGTCTGTAAACCGTTCTGAGCCTCATGGATAGGGCGGTATATAAATCGCAAATGTAATGTAATGTAATGTAATGTGGGCAAAAACTGGACAATGAAGAAAGCTGATAGGAAGAAAATTGATTGATTTGAAATGTGGTGTCGGAGGAGAGCTTTATGGATACCATGGACCACCAAAAAAGACAAATAAGTAGGTTCTAGATCAAATCAAACCTGAACTCTCCCTAGAAGTTAAAGTGTCTAGACTGAGGCTACTGTACTTTGGTCACATTACAAGAAGACAAGAGTCACTGGAGAAGACAATGATGCTAGGAAAAGCTGAAGGCAGCAGGAAAAGAGGAAGACCCAACTGGAGATGGATGGACTCTATAAAGGAAACCATGGCCTTCAGTTTGCAAGTTCTGAGCAAGGCTGTTAATGATAGGACATTTTGGAGGAAATTAACCCATAGGGCAGCCATAATTTGGAAGCAACTTGATGGCACTTAACAAACACACACGCCAAGTTAGAAATCAACAGTTTGGTGTAGTGGTTAGGAGCTCGGACTCTAATCTGGGAGAACCAGATTTCAGTCCCCACTCCTCCACATACAGCTGCTGGTATGACCTTGGGTCAGTCACAAGTTATTTCAGAGCTGTTCTCTCACGAGCACTTCTCAAAAGAGCTCTCTCAGCCCCACCTACCTCACAGGGTGTCCGTTATGGGGAGGGGAAGAGAAAGGAGTTGGTAAGCCACTCTGAGACTCCAAGTGAAGGGTGGGGGATAAATCCAATCATCTCCTCCTCCTCCTCCTCCTCCTCCTCCTGGAACTGTCTGGTTGGATATATATGAAAATATGAATTGTTTAGCAAAAGAGCATAAGTAATACATTTTTCTAGGGGATCAGAGCACCTTATTTTCTTTGTCTCTCAGTGGATCCCTTTATTATCTTGTTATAAGAGCTAGGGAAGCTGATTTTATTTTTAAAGCAAAGAATTAGACTCCCAACAGTGAAGTACATGGAGCAGTGGCTCAGTACAACTGTAAACCATCCATGAGACTTTCTGTTACCGTCTCTTGCTTGGCAGTACAGTAAACCTCATCATGAGCTCTGTGCTGATATACTTTACTTCCAAACGAGGGAGGCCCAAATTAAAGTTCATAGCATGAAAACAAAAGGCCTATCAGTGGTTTTCATTTCCTTGTGTTGTTACTCTATTCCACCATGACTGCGGATGCCTTTCCTACTGAATCACTGAAAAGATAATTTTCAAGAGAGAGCAAATTACATAAGAACATAAGAGATGCCAATGTTGGATCAGGCCAAAGGCCCATCCAATCCAACACTCTGTATCACACAGTGGCCAGAAATACCAGGTGCCATCAGGAGGTCCACCAGTGGGGCCAGGACATTAGAAGCCCTCCCACTGTTGACCCCCCCCCCAAGCACCAAGAAGACAGAACATCCCTTGCCCCAGAGCCCCTATCTATACCTTGTGGCTAATAACCACTGATGGACCACTGCTCCATATGCTTATCTAATTCCCTTTTGAAGCCGTCCATGCTTGTAGCCTCCACCACTTCCTGTGGCAGTGAGTTCCAAGTGTTAATCACTCTTTGGGTGAAGAAGTACTTCCTTTTATCCGTTCTAACCCGACCGCTCAGCAATTTCATGGAGTGCCCACGAGTTCTTGTATTGTGAGAAAGGGAGAAAAGTACCTCTTTCTCTACCTGCTCTTTCCCATGCATAATCTTATAAACCTCAATCATGTCACCCCTCAGTCGTCGTTTCTCCAAGCTAAAGAGCCCTAAGCGCCTTAACCTTTCCTCATAGGGAAAGTGTTCCAACCCTTTTAGCATTCGAGTTGCCCTTTTCTGCACTTTTTCCAAAGCTATAAATTAGGCTAAGATTTACTTTGATGAAAGAGTTGAGCTGTACACTTTCCCCCTAGAAGAAGAAGAGAAGAGATTGGATTTATACCCCGCCGTTCACTACCTGAAGGAGCTTACAATCTCCTTTCCCTTCCCCTCCCCACATCAGACACCCTGTGAGGTAGGTGGGGCTGAGAGAGCTCTCGAGAACTGCCCTTGAGATAACAGCTCTAAAACAACTTGTGACTGACCCAAGGTCACACCAGCAGCTGCATATGGAGCAGGAGCAGGGACAGAAGCCCAGTTCTCCCAGTCCGCTCTAACCATTACACCAAACCGGCTCACAGGCTCTCAGGATCTCGATGTCAGGATTTGCTTCAATTCATCCCTGTTCATCAGCTAGCACGCATAACAACACGGATGACAAAAGTTTCCCGATTGCTGTCCATTCAACTATCACCTAGGAGTTTTGTTTGCTTCCCTTTCCCAACCTGAGATGGTAGTACTTGGCAACTTTCATCCCCACTGAGCTGAATGAAACGGGCTGGCTTCTATTTGCAAGAGCATCGGGAATCACATTTTGTCAATGGTTCCAGCTGCACTCGAAGGAAGGAGTTAGTGCAGGAAGCAGCTCATAAAATAAAGTGGGGCCCCTGCTTAAGTGCTGTCATTCCCGCCTGCTGCCAAGTCTTTGAAAGGAAAGAGTCCTCCCCCGTAATTAGCTAGTGTGTAGTTTGAAAGCAAGAAATTGCAAGTAGATAAATAGGTACCACTTTGGTGGGAAGGTAACAGCGTTCCGTGCGCCTTGCTGTTTAGTCATGCCGGCCACATGACCCCGGAAACGTCTTCGGACAGCGCTGGCTCTTCGGCTTGGAAATGGAGATGAGCACCGCAACCCTAGAGTCGGACTCGACTGGCTTTCAAGCAAGGGAAACCTTTACCTTTAACTTTTATGGAACCAATACAAACCTATCAAACTTGTCCTTCCTTATAGGCTGTAAAACCTTCATGAATATGAACTCATACACGAAACACATGAAGGTGCCTTAAGACTGAGTCAGACGATTGGTCCATGGAGGTCAGTGTTGTCTGCTCCGACTGGCAGTGGCTCTCCAGGGTCTCAGGCCCAGTCTGCATCTAGCATTCACTCCGTCGTTGTTTTACCAAACCCACACTGGAACGGAAAAAAAAGATGCGGCTCAAAACCACATTCAGATACCCCGGGGCCAACGCCGTACTGACAGCAGAGTCACCCCTGAATGGCCATGAAACGGCCACAAATCAACGCAGAAGGCTACCATAAAAACAAAAATCAAACAAAGTGAAAGCAGCATGCAGTCTGGAAGCTGCCATAAAACCCGACCAATCGATCCAAGTGAAAGTGGCCTGCGATGCAGAGGGGGATTTCTGTTCCAGTGTGGGTTTGGTAGAACAGCGAAGCAGATGCTAGATGCAGAATGGGCCCCAGGCAGAAGTCTTTAGTATCACCTACTATCTCATCTTCTTAAGAAGAGATGCCAGGGATTGAGCCTGAGACCTGCTGGACAAGCAGATGCTCTACCACTGAGCCACAGCCCTGACCCATGGGCCCTCTGAGAGAGATGGTCTCATAGACCGATGTTGTTGTTAATGGGGAGAAAAGTAGGGCAGATAGGTAAGTAAGTAGGCAGGCAGGTAAATAGATAATATCAAGGGTCATTTTGTAGAAAAGAGCTAGGGGAACTCATTAGCATAACTCATTAGCATATGCCACACCCCCTGACATCAGGGGCCTGGCGGTGGACCTGCAAGTGTTGTGTCCTTTGACCGCCACCGGAGGTCAGCGCATATACCCGAGCTTCAGTCTGGGAAGACAATGGGGACTAGGATCCTAGTCCCTCCACTGGGGAACCAATGGGAGCCATGGCGGGAGATTCAAACCCACCAATGGTGACCAAGGGGTGGTCCCCAGGTGTGTATATAGTTGGCCTGCCGGCCGTTTGTGTGCATGTCTTGTTGTGTGCCTAATAAAGCGTGCTATGCACCATGTCGTTGTCTGTCGTCGATCCATGCGGCTCCCACTACACAATAGTGGCGACGAAGGTGGGATCTAGCTGCATCTGAGCCGGGCCGTCGCGAGGAACCAGGAGGACGCGAAGCAGCCGATCCGATGAGCGAACCATCGAACAACGCGACCGCTCCTCCCGCACCCCCTCCGACGCGCACAATGGCTACCGCTCCCGGGCTAGGGCTGCTTCCGCCCTTCGACACAGCCCGCCCGCAAGACTGGGCCTCCTGGGTCCAGGGCGCCGAGTCCGCGCTAGAATTCTTCGACATCACCGACGAAGGCAAGAAGCGGGGTTTCCTCCTGGCCTCCTGCGGCACCGCGGTGGTGTCCCTGGCCAGAAGGCTACTCTCCCCCACCAACCTTGGCGACTGCACCTTCGAGCAGATTGTCAAAGCGGTGCAAGGCCACTTCGCACCAAAACCCACCGAGCTGACTTGCAGGGTAACCTTCTACACCCGCAACCAGCTGGCCAGAGAGACCGCCGGGGAGTTCCTCACGGAGTTGCGCCAGCTGGCATCTGACTGCAATTTCGGAGCGCACCTAGAAGAGGCCCTCCGGGACCATTTCGTCATGGGCTTGCGAGAGGAGAAGCTCCGCCGGAAGCTGATGGAACGGGAAAAGGTCATAGTAACCGAGGCCCTCGCTACCGCAGTTGCGTGAGAGCGGTCGCACGCCGCCGCAGCATCAGCCCTCCAAGTTGAGCCGGATGCCCCAAGGAGCAGGATGTCCACCGGGCTTATGGAGGGGCCCGGCAGCGCTCCCAAGCACCCCAGCGCACCCCAGCGGCGACCTCTAGCGGCGACCGCCTGCATCCCAGCGCGTCTTGTGCCAGCTGCGGAGATTCGCACGTCCGGAGAACCTGCAGGTTCCACAACGTGGTCTGCCGCAGCTGTGGCCGCACGGGCCACATCGCAAAGGTCTGCCGGGCCAAGCCAGCGGGACGACCCCAGCCAACCCGCCAGAGAGCAGAGGCCCACTTTGAGGACGACGCCGGCACCGAGGACATCTACCTCCTCACTCATGCAACAGAGAAGGTACTAAAGCTCCCCGGAAAATCCCCCGCCCCCAAGTTTATGGCCACCATAAAAATCGAGGGGTCCCCCTGTGTGATGGAGGTAGATTCGGGCTCCGCCGCTTCCATCATCTCCGTGGCAACGCTTAAGCGCTTGTGCCCTAGGGGGGGACCCCGGTTGAGGCCGGCCCAGGTGACGCTTATGGACTTTCAGCGGAACCTGGTGCCTATAAAGGGGGTTGGGACGTTCAAGGTCCAGTACAAGTCCTTCAAACGGAACCTGGACTTAATCGTGGTCGAGGGCGACCTAGTCAGCTTGCTGGGCCGGGCATGGTTCGAGCCGTTGGGAATCACAGTGGAAGGGATACAGGCGTGCGCAGCCCACGACTTCACGGGAATCTGCCGGGAGTTCCCAGCAGTGTTCGACAACTCCTTGGGCCGGTATACGGGCCCCCCGGTATCCTTGCGCTTAGACCCCTCGGTGGCCCCCATTCGGATGCGCGCAAGGACGGTTCCTTTCTCGGTCAAGCCTCAGATAGATACGGAACTGGACCGCCTTGTGGCGCAGGGCATCCTAGAGCCCGTCTCCCACGCCGCTTGGGAGACGCCCATTGTGGTGGTAAAGAAACCGAATGGGTCAGTCCGCATCTGCGCGGACTACAAATGTACCGTGAACAAGGCACTACAGGACCACGCTTACCCGGTCCCTG
>NW_015165304.1:276193-276669 GCF_001447785.1 Gekko japonicus | reverse complement strand
ACAAGCAGGCCCCTTGGGTGTGGGGTCCCCGGCAGGCCGCCGCTGTCAGGGCCGTAAAGGAACTTTTAGTTTCAAACTCTGTGCTGGCCCACTTCGATGAGTCCCTGCCGGTGGTGCTCACGTGCGATGCCTCACCCTACGGAGTGGGAGCCGTGCTGGCGCATCACCTTCCTGACGGCCGGGAGGTCCTGGTCGCCTATTACTCGCGGACCCTATCTGCGGCAGAGCGGAACTATGCCCAGATAGACCGTGAGGGACTAGCCGTCGTGGCCGGGGTCAAGAAGTTCCACGACTTCATCTATGGGAGCCGTGCTGGCGCATCACCTTCCTGACGGCCGGGAGGTCCTGGTCGCCTATTACTCGCGGACCCTATCTGCGGCAGAGCGGAACTATGCCCAGATAGACCGTGAGGGACTAGCCGTCGTGGCCGGGGTCAAGAAGTTCCACGACTTCATCTACGGCCGGCCCTTCACGAT
>NW_015165304.1:245609-274793 GCF_001447785.1 Gekko japonicus | reverse complement strand
AGGCGGGGAGGAAGCAACTTACCCTCCCTCTTCTCCTGCCTCCTCCTGGCTGAATGAGGGCTGGAAGTGGGGCGGCCGGAAGCAGGGGGCGGGGCTTCATCATGTGCCCCGCCCCCCTGCACCTCACCCGGGGGTGCGGGGAGGAAGCAACTTACCC
This sequence comes from Gekko japonicus, assembly GCF_001447785.1. Classification (NCBI taxonomy): domain Eukaryota; kingdom Metazoa; phylum Chordata; class Lepidosauria; order Squamata; family Gekkonidae; genus Gekko; species Gekko japonicus. Next base: position 274,636 of record NW_015165304.1, on the reverse strand, counting down.
TCCCTCTTCTCCTGCCTCCTCCTGGCTGAATGAGGGCTGGAAGTGGGGCGGCCGGAAGCAGGGGGCGGGGCTTCATCATGTGCCCCGCCCCCCTGCACCTCACCCGGGGGAACTGCGTTCCCCTGCGTTCCCCCCCGAAATGATCTCTGGATAATATGCTTTCTTCATATAGATATTCCTGAAGTGATATGAGATGGTACCTCAGTGCTGCAGTTAGGTGTAAATCAACTGTTACTTCCTCCAGACGTAGAAGGCTATTTCACAAAGAGATGGATGGATGGATGGATAGATGGATAGATAGATACATAGATACATAGATAGATAGATGATGATGATGATGATGATGATGATGATGAAGAAGAAGAAGAAGAAGAAGAAGATGAAGATATGGATGGATGGATGGATGGATGGATGATAGAGTTTTACAAAGTGCTGTTGGGATTATAGGGATCACTACCATAATATGTATTGACGTGTGAACTTCATTTCACATGTGAATATGGTCTTAGCAATAGATATGGTGCTGTTAGGGATGCCAACTTCCAGGTGAGACCTGGGGATCCCCGCAGAATTACAGCTCATCTCCAGACTACAGAGATCAGTTCCCCTGCAGAAAACCGATGCTTTGGAAGGGTGGACTCTATGGCACAGCAAGCCGCTGAGGTCCTTGTCCTCCCCCAGGCTCCATCTCCAGATCTCCAGGAGTTTCCTAACCATGGTTTGGCATCCATAGGGGCCCTCACATACCCCCTGCTGGTGCCCACAGAAACCTAGCAAGCCTAGGTGGTGTCCAGTCCCTTCTGCACACCTGATCTTTATCCTGAACTAGCTTGGGGATCGGAAAATGGAGCACAGGCTCATCTCAAAGCCACACTGTACCAGCCAGACGTTGTCTCTGTATTTACTCCCCCCCCCTTATGCTCTCCCCTTTCCTTGTTTGTCAGAGAGAACATAGCTGAGTCATGAGGAAGGACGTGCTAGAAATCATTTCTCCTCCTCCTTCAGCCTGGTTTAATCTGTACCTCATAATTAACAAAAGGTTTTCATTGCTGTCTTTTAGCAATATAGATTTTCCTTGAAAATGCTGGCTCGGCGACATCCTTAAATATTTACATTTTGGCCATCGGAATTAATTGCCTGAAAAATGCCAGACTCAAAAGCAGACACAGCAGGTGCCTCTTTGAGTTAGTGATCATTAATTGGATTTCTCCGCTCTTTTGGACAAACACCCTCAGGACGGGCCTTTAACTCCCGTTAAAAAGAAGATTCAAATATTGCTACTCTGATTATGGTAAGCTTCCTGAGTCTAGCGGAAAAGAAAGTAGAACTGAGTTCTCTCTCTCTCTTTTTTTTACAGCACCTCTGCACACACCTGGCTGAGAACACCGATTGAACCAGACAGAGGTAGAAGCACAGTTATCGGCACTTGACACATTTCCTGTGGCAGACACTGGGCAGGAAGTGACTGAGCAGCGAATCATGTGAAACTCTTTCTTTGTCATTATGGTGTCTCAACTTACCAGTTCAATTTCTCACGTACAGATTGTTTTGAACGGAGAGTAGAGCCACTGCTGCGAAGCTACTGCTCCTCTAGGAAGGTAAGTCAGGGCCTATGCAATAATGTCAGTGCTTGTTAAAGAGTTGCTAAGGCTGCAACTAGAATTTGTAGAGTGGACTGGACCCTGGGCCAGCACATTGCTTTTGGTCAGAGGAGATCACAAAGGTAGACATGCCACCTCAACATGCACCTCAACATGCACCTCAACATTCTCCTCAACATTCTTGCCATGGCTTGACCTCCTACTGGTATCAGAACATTGCAGGGAGGACATATGTAGCAGCAGGTTCCAGGCCACTTGAGTGATGTCAGAAGGGATGCTGGGAAATGTGTGTAATGTATCATCTCTGTGGCTCTTCCACATTTATGGAACCATGGGGGAATTCTTTTGAAGCACTTTCCAGAATTGTTGACCTTTGTGTTTTGGTCAGTGTCCGATAGCTAGGGTTCAGGCATGTGCAAAAAATAAATAAAAATGAACTGGAATATCCACTCATGCATCTCCAGTGTTTTACCCTCATTCTTCTCTTAGACCGCAACCTGAACCCTTGCAGGTAAGTTGCCCATCAGGAAACATCCACAAAGATTCAAGAGCATACTTTTGTCAAAGAACCTGACTCCCATCTACATCACTTTAGGCAAGACTTTTGTTGTAGACCCTTTTAGAGCAATCTGATGGCTAACTCTAAGGATCTGTGAAATGCTGGAAGGCGTGTGTGTCTCTCTGTGTGTGTGTTTTCCTTTAAAAATAATTCATTGAACCACCATTATATAAGAAGGCTGCCCATAGTAAATACTAGTTCTGTTCCTTGCATGCAGGCCCATAGCCAGCAGTGGGGCGCTGGGGGCAGTGTCCCATTGAGCTTGGAGTGCTGCCCATGGCTTGCCTTCGGTGGCCGGAGCCTCTGGAGCCAGTTTGGTGTCGTGGTGAAGTGCGCGGACTCTAATCTGGGAGAACCGGGTTTGATTCCCCACTCCTCCACTTGCACCTGCTGATGTGACCTTGGGTCAGTCACAAGCTCTGGCACAGCTGTCCTTGAAAAAGAGCAGTTAGTGTCAGAGTTCTCTCAGCCCCACCCACCTCACAGGGTGACCATTGTGGGGAGGGGAAGGGAAGGGAGTTTGTAAGCCGCTCTGAGACTCCAAGTGAAGGGCGGGGTATAAATCCAATCTCTTCTTCTTCTTCTCTGTTGCTGCCCCCGCTGGCCGGGTGCGGCCACTCCTTAGCCTCTACTCGTCAGAGTCGCCTGCAGCTGCTCAGGGCTTCCAGGGTGGAATCCTTGTCCAGGCTGTGCTGCAGTGGCTTCCCCATTGCACCGCACAGCTCAGACAGGCAGAGCTACTGCCAGCTCACCACCAACTTGTCCTCACCCCACAGCTGCAGGTTCTTTGTGCTGCTGGGCAGCCACCAGCCCAGCTCCCAAGGGAGAAAGGCAGGCAGAGCATGGTGTCATCTGAAGCCCTGGCCACCCTCCTGGGATGCCTGCTTCAAGAAGCGCCATGGCAAGGGCCAATGTTCCCTCTAAGCTGTGGCGTCTTGTGAGCAAAAAATCTACTTTGTGAGCTACTGGCATTAAAGTTGTGAGCGAGCGATTGGGCTGCCTAAATGGGTTTGCTCTGGAGCCCTCCTTTCTGAGCGAAGACAAAAATGTGTGAGCCGGAGGCTAAAAAACTGTGAGCTACCCCACACTAACTCAGCTTAGGGGGAACACTGGCAAGGGCCCCATCTGGCTCACCTTCACCTAAGAGCAGCCGGAACATAAAGAAGGAGGAGGAGGTGGTGGAGGAGGAGGAGACTGGATTTATACCCCACCCTTCCCTCGGAGTCTCAGAGCGGCTTACAAACTCCTTTCCCTTTCCCTCCCCACAACAGGCACCCGGTTTGGTAGGTGGGGCTGAGAGAGCTCCTTCCAGAACTGTCCTTGAGAGAACAGCTCTGACCAAACTTGTGACTGACCCAAGGTCATGCCAGCAGCTGGAAGTGGAGGAGTGGGGAATCAAACCCGGTTCCCCCAGATGAGAGTCTGCACACCAAACTGGCTCTTGCCAACTGAGGGGCTTTCCAGGTTGGTGAAAGTGTGCCCCGTGGGAGCCCCTGGAAAGGAACAGGAAGCGCTTCTCCAAACAGCTGGCTTGCCAATCTCCTGCTCCTGGCCCCGCAGCTCAAGGGGCTCCACAGAAAGACCCATGTTCCTCTCCGGGGGAAAGGCACTTCCGGAGGAATGAGCCAAGACCACCAGGAGGAAAGGCCCGGGGGGGGGGGTTAATTGGCACCCCTGGTGACCTGGCACTCCCCTCTGAAAAAAAAAAATCCTGGCTACAGGGCTACTTGCATGATGACTTTTATAAAATCTCATTGGGACTACCGTGTGCTTACTCAAAAGAAGAGCTAATTAGGAGAAAACGTGAGCACGTGAATGCGTCTAACTTTGCTGCAGCCTTGTCCCTTTAAGAAAAGGGACGTTGTTCCCCATGATACACCGCCAGCACGAAATCCACAAGGCGATTCAAGCCCACTTGCTTGTTTCCACTTTAATAAGCAGGTTGAGCAATTTCAATGGTAAAATGATATAATTATTCCTAAGCGCTTTTGGAAGGAGAACAAATGATGGTTTAAGTTATTTGCAGGTTTATATGTCACTGCTGGAAGCAACAGCAATTAGTAAATCTGCAGAAGCATTGTTAATGTTATTTGCTTCAGCTTCAGTGTACTCTGCTTTATTAGCAAGTCTTCTATTTATGTAGCCCTCTGGGCCATTTAGTATTTGCCTCACTTAATGAAGACTCTCATCTTATTTAACCGTCCTCAAATATCCTTTCTTCACCCGTCCTCAAGAAATGTGAATGAAATGCTCAGATATATATATCCCCTGGAAGGATGTCGTTTTGGAGATATTAAAAACCGGGAAGTCTCCGTTGCGTCATTCGGCATTATCATCAACACTCGTTCAAAGTCACCGAATGGAATTTGGGACATTGTTCATCTCTTAATTAAAAAACAACAACAACGCATCAGCTAATAGCCAATGATGCCGAGTGATTCAAAGCAGAAATGAGTTGTCAGAATTTGAGACAGATGATAACGAACTTGTACGGAATCCGTAATATCACAGGACAGATTGAAGGCCAAAGATCAGCTCTGTAAAGGCACAGAGTATTGTATCAATATTATGCATGGCCATAACCTTCTGATGCTATCTGATTGAACCATGTCCTCCCTTTGGAATCATCACTGGATTCTACTAAAGGGGAAACACAGCTTGTTGCTTGCCTGCCCACAGCTCCTTGTCACCTTTTGACCAACAGAAGTGCAACCCAAAATCCATTAAATGTGCAGATTTATTTTTATTTAGAGAGTCTCCAAAGCCCTTGGGAGTGCACAGCTCATGTACGTGGAGATAACCTATGCCAGATACAATTGAATTAGATTCATGAATGATTCATGGTCCTGATGTATCACACTGAAGGGGAGGGAAAAATAAAAAAAAAATCTCTCATTGCACAGAAGAGGTTAATGGCTCATGTCCTGAGCCAGGAGGATGACTCCGTTCTACAACGTGACTGCATTTTAGTCAGCCATTTTATTGGTTGGGAGTGAGTTGCTTGTACAGTGGATGAATTATTTTTGTCTCTTCAACCAGCATTTATTATTTATTTATTTATTATTTATTTTTGGGATTTATATCCCGCCCTACCCATACGGCCCAGGGCGGCAAACAAGCGGCAAACGCCGGACATAAAACATAGATCACATTAAAACCTCAATAAATACAGACTAAAAAGGTGCTCTACAGATCATTTTAAAAGTTTACTGTTTAACTGTCATTTGATGTGGAAGAAGGAGGAGGAGGAGAAGGAGGAGATTGGATTTATACCCCACCCCTCACTCGGAGTCTCAGAGTGGCTTACAAAATCCTACCCTCCCCCTCCCCTTAACAGACACCCTGTGAGGCAGGTGGGGCTGAGAGAGCTCTGACAGAAACTGCTCTTTTTCAAGAACACCTCTGACAGAACTATGACTTGCCCAAGGTCATCCAGCAGCTGCGAGTGGAGGAGTGGGGAATCAAACCCGGTTCTTGCAGATTAGAGTCCGCACACTTAACCACTATACTAAACTGGCTCTCAAAAAGAGAGCGAGCATGGTTTAGTGGTTAAGAATGACAGACTCTAATCTGGAGAACTGGGTTTGTTTCCCCACTCGTCCACATGCTGCGTGACCTGGGGCCCCCACCGTTCTCTCTCACAACTCTCTGAGCTCCACCTACCTCACAAAGTGCCTGTTGTGGGGGAGAAGAAGTAGATGGTAAGCCACTTTGAGAAACATGAGGCCTGCTGGGTGACCATGGGCCAGTCACCGTTCTCTCAGAACTCTCTCAGCCCCACCGGCCTCACAAGATACCTGTTGTGGGGGAGAGGAAGGGAAGGAGATCATAAGCCACTTTGCAACTCCTTACGGTCGAGAAAAGAGGGGTATAAAACCTCCTCTTGTGCAAAATCATTCCGAATCTAATTTAAGATCTCTCTGGGCTCAAATGAATGATAACCATATACTCATTAGCAGTCAGCCGACTTGTTAAAATATCCATTGGCTGGCAGGAGTGGGCATCGGAAGTTTGTTATCTCTTGGCATGCATTTAGAGAATATACGTAGTGTGGAAGTGCTTCCAGAATGCCCTTTAGTGCTCTAGTTTAGTGTTAATTTTGGTGGTATGTAATGACTCCTTTTATGAATTATGAATTATGTTATGATGTTAGGATTTCACCCACCTGCCAAAGAATTCAGGGGGGTGTACAAGGTCTTTCTTTACAAGAACTCTGTGAGGTAGGTCACAATGGCGGTGAAAGACCAGCTGGCCCAAGGTCAATTGGGAAGCCTTGCGGCTGGACACGGATTTGAATCCCAGTCTCCTCTATATACAAAACTTGTGTTATGACACATACTTTCTACACCATAGCAGAGAAGGGTGGAAAAGAAGTCAGTGTTTCCTGTACACAGCAGAATCTGATACTATTTAGGGAGGAGGCCACATATGTTGGATTATTTGTGGGAAGACAGAAATATTTCATGGGCAAGGTGCTCAGAATTAATGATATATAATATGCACCCCAAAGTTGGGTTGATTTGATTCATACCACATTGTAATATTTAAGGGCCGTTATTTAAGGGCCATTCTGTGGGTTAAGATGTCTGTGGTTTAAAGCAATGGGGAAATATAAAATAGAGGTATAGGATATTAGAATAAATTGTTTCAGTCATTTGGGATACCTATAACATCAGGCCCTGGTCTCTGTTTGGAGTTTGCCTTTTCATAATTTCATGTCACCTTATCATACACATTCCCATAAGTTGTGGTTTGTAGCCCAATATAATTGAGCACAATGCAACATAGCCACATTGCTCAGAAACTGTTCTTCTGCCATATGCTTTATGTATTATTTTATAGCCCCATATTTGGACACACATATGCATCATCCTGTTATCTAAAGGTCACATTCTGTGTCGTCTCTGCAATTGATGAGGTTTTCCCATGCATTACTTTTATAGTAGCATAAATATAGAGTGTACTTCAACGTGACAGGAAGTTATATATATAATCTATCTTCACACAAGCCAAATAGTGCAGCTGCCTGAGAAACAGGATCCTGGTCCTCTTAAACCACATTTCGGTCTCCGTTTTAATCTGTTAGTATACAATCCCCACTGAAATTCAAGCCAATTCAATTGTGAATTGCCATTTGGCCCGGATCTATTTCCCATTCATGGATCAACCAAATATTTATTTATTTATTGTTTCAGCTTACTACCCCGCTCTAATCGGGGCTCTTTTTGTAGCAGGTACTCCTTTGCATATTAGGCGACACACACCCTAATGTAGCCAGTCCCCCAAGAGATTACAGTAGCCCCTGTAAGAAGAGCTCTGTAAGCTCTTGGAGGATTGGCTACATTAGGGGTGTGTGGCCTAATAATGCAAAGGAGCTCCTGCTACAAAAAGAGCCCTTGAATAGGATACCTCTCTGACCTGTCTCCTGGTGTCCATTTCGAAAGCAGTCAGTCCCCGGGCTCTGTTCTCCACAGGTTGCCCATAACGATGATCTCTGCACCCCTCATGGAAAAGGCCCAGAGTGGTACTCCCCAGGCCTCAATATCTGGTTTAGAAACAGTTACTGTTAAAAGAAAACCTTGCATACATATTTTTTTCCACAACAGGGAAAAATGTTAATGAAATTAATTTATGGCTCTGGTCACACGGGCCGGAAAATGCGGGGGGGGGGGAGCGTGGCTGTTTGCCCCAGAGCAAAATAATGCACAGCTGCGCAATCAGACGTCCCGCCGAGGTCCCATGGTAAGGGGGAGGTGCCAATCACAGGACCATCCTGCGGTGCGGCAAAGAAGCAGCCTCTCTAGCAAAAGGCTCCACGAGTTTAACCCCTTACAGGGCTGCAGAGGAATGCAAACTGTGTCCTCCGTCCGGTCCCCTCCAGGAGGAGCTTCAGCTGGGCCGCTCTCCCGCCACGCCCCCCCTGCACCTCCCCCTCTGCTGCCCGGTGCAGAGAGTTCCTTTTGAGCAGGCTGAGCCAGGAGTGGGGGGGTATGGAAAAGAGGAGGGGGCTCTGCACACACGCATGCCTGTCCGGGGAATTAGATAAGCATATGGCGCAGAGGTCCATCAGTGGCTATTAGCCACAAGGTATAGATAGGGGCTCTGGGGCAAGTGATGCTCTGTCTTCTTGGTGCTTGGGGGGGGCAACAGTGGGAGGGCTTCTAATGTCCTGGCCCTGCTGGTGGACCTCCTGATGACACCTGGTATTTTTGGCCACTGTGTGACAGAGTGTTGGACTGGATGGGCCTTTGGCCTGATCCAACATTGGTGTCTCTTATGTTCTTATGGAGGGCAAACAGGGAAGGCAACAGCTGCGAGAAGTGGTGCAGCAGCCAGAAAGCCCCCCAGGTCTTCTTAGAAGTAAGCCATGCACCGCGGGAGGGAGCGTCATCGTGCCAAGCCGTGACCGTCCTAAGGTGGCCACCAATGCGCCCTCTAAGCTGCAGAGTCTTGCGAGCAAAAATCCTACTCAGTGAGCTACTGCTGGCATCAAAGTGGTGAGCGAGCCATTTGGCCGCTGCATCAATCAATTTGCTCTGGAGACACATCCTTTCCTGAGCGGAGACAAAAGACGTGTGAGCCAGAAACACGATCAGACGTCCACCCTTGCCCCGCGGATTCAGGAAACTAGTACCTTGGAGGTACTAGTTTTTTAAGGTGCATCTTCGGCGGGAAGCCTCGGGTGAGCCACGGGAGCTCCACGCTTCCCAGATGTTGTGGTGTGATCGCGCCCAGAAAATCCGCCTATCTTCCGTCTCTGTAGTGTGGCTAATGCTTAGTGTGACTGCAGCCTAAATTCAGCTTTTGATATCTTTAGTGTCTCTTTTCAAAAATAGAAAGAAATTTTGGAAAGGGAAAAAAAAATTATTAAAGATAAGACAACATGTTCAAAGATAATAGTCAACAGAGAAAACATAAGGGAATACCCTGAAGGAATGGAGGAGGAAGTATACTAGTACAAAAAAGTATATCAAAAATTGGGGTGTACTGTAAGCTGCAACTTGAAAACCCCACCTGAACCCACAATATGAACAAATGTAAACAAGCACACAATTGTAAGCAATATTGCATGTAACAATAAGAAGGGTGTAAATCCAAAGAACACACACACACACACACACATCAAAAAGGAAATAACACACATGACAAACTATGGAATACCAGCTAAACTCATAAGAATATCAGAGAAGTCAATGTTGGATCAGGCCAATGGCCCACCTAGTCCAACCCTCTGTCACACAGTGGCCAAAAATACCAGGTGCCATCAGGAGGTCCAGCAGTGGGGCTACTTTGAATAGATCTTCATCAGAAAGTTTATACATTATCCTGCTTGTTCAATTTTTAAAACAGCCCCCAATTCAAAACAAAGAGCAAAAAAAAAAAAAAAAGGTGTCTCATCCAGGCTGTATGAGATGCAAAATAACATCAGCTGTGCTCTAATCTTACAAAGGCATCGATGGCCCTGGTCACATAGAGAATTTGCCACATGAAAGGCATGAATGTCGGGCGGATTTTTGTGGCGCGATCACACCGCAACATCTGGGAAGCCTGGCGCACCCGTGGCATCCCGCCGAAGAGGCACAGTAAAAAAGTACCTCAGAAAGTGCACTAGTATCAGGAAAAAACGGGCAGGGGCGGGTGTCTGATCACGGGAGCGCTAGTATCCCATGGCATCCGGCACCCATCCATGTCCCATCGCAAACTGGATATTTTTCGTAAGCACATGAGCACAGACACAAAACTGAAAGCAGTGCTGCTCTGTGGAACTGCGCATGCGCACAAAGACAAGATGTTTGTGTGATCATGTCGTGCCGCTTCTTTGCCGCGCCGCTTCTTTGCCACGCTGCAGCATTGCTGTGCGATTGCCAGCTAACAGCCTAAGCACAGAGACTTGGGGAATTGTGTGATTGGGCTACCACATTCCAGGGCGAACAGCCCCCCCACACACGTTATCTGGCATGGGTGACAACTTAAAACCATGGGTGGCAACTTAAAATCTTTTTTTAAAAAATGTATTGTGACATCAGATTTTGTTGCTAAATACCAGTTTGATGCCTACAGGGTATTTTGTGGAAAACTAAACTGAGGCCCCTGCCACACGCAGGGGAAAAGGCGCTTGAAGGCGCGGCTTTTAAAAACCGCGCCAATGTTGACACGGCGCGGCGGGATCTCACGGATCCCCCGGCCGCGCCGCCTTTTCTCCCTGGCGCGATCAAACGCTGGGGAGAAAACACACCCTACCCGGGGGCCGGCCGAACTGCGCATGTCCGGGCATGCGCAGTTCGGATCCGGGCCGGGGTTGAGCCGGCGCAGGGAAGCGGCGGCGATCAAACGCCCCGGTTGCCGTGCCGCTTCCCTTTAAACCACCTAGATAGGTGGTTTAGTTTGGCGCGGCTTATCCCGGGAAAGGGACAGTTCGGCCACGGAAGCAAGACGCTTCCCAGATGTGGTGGTGTGATCGCGCTGGTTTGATCCGGCCCCGAACTGTCCCGCTCCTGGACCAAATAGCCGCATGTGAACGGGACCTAGGGTTGCTAATTCTGGCTTGGGGAATTCCTGGAGATTTCGGGGTGGTGCCAGGGGCTGGTGGAGTGTGTGGAAGGGAGAAAACTCAGGTAGTGATGTGTAGCCTGCACAGGTAGGGATGTGTGTGACACCTGGATATCAGAGAGCCAGAAAATATTGGTATTCCCAGTTTTCTGGATCCCTAATACCAATTTGGTATTTGGATCCAGGTTTTTTTTAACAGGATTCCAATTTTATTTAGCTCTATTATTCCCAATGGGAAATATTTCTGGAGAGATAGCAGTAAGGAAAGTGGAGAAGAAACAACGTCTGCATCTGTGGAAGGAGAATCTGATTCGGAATTGGGGGCAGCTGCCCCTAAAAACCCAACAACACAACAAGGCTATCAATTTAGGAAAAAGACAGAGGAAAAATGAGTTGTTTCTTTTCTGTAACGTTTGCTATATTTTTAAGCAACTAAGCTTTTGCAAGACTCTACACACAGCCAATTTTGTTGGATAATCTCTTATAACTGAAAATACGTTTAGATCTTTTTCAACTTAACAATTATTATATGTTAAGCTGTTAATCTTTGTAAGCATTGAATGGCCACCACCTCTTGGGTTTTTAGTGGTTTTCTTTTCTTTCTCCTGTAGTTTACAGGTTCCCCTCCCTTTGATTTCTTGTAGTGTGTAGTATAAAAGCAATAAAAAGTATAAAAGGAAATATTTCTGGAGGACTGGAGGGGCTGTTCTTTCTGACCAACTTTCACAAAAATGGCAGCGGAGCAACTGGTGCCTCTCTTTTAGATAAACCGCACACTTCAAATGAATTAGACCAAGAGGTCCAGTTCTGTGTGCCATCCTCCATTGTTTGCAAGGTGGGGGGTTCATGCTCTCTCCGGGGCAAAGACCACCCAAAGACATACCAGCAAGCAGAGCCACACCTGGTCAAAAAGCCTCTCGAAGCAGGCAGAATCAACAGCCCCCCCCCAAGCAATGCAGAACCATGGAAACCCGGCAGAACTGCAGCACAACATGCCAAGCCTAATGCAACAAATGTACAACCTGAGAATTCAGCCCGATCTCAAACCAGAGAATTGCCAAAGCCAAACAGAATAGGGACGTGGCTGCAAGGCCAACAGAGCTAAAACCAGAGAATCTGAGCCAGTGTGCGACTCAAAAAATGTGGGGCATGTCGAACCTGAGAATCCACCGCAAAACCAAAACCCGATACGAAGAAACTTATGCAGACAGACAGACAGACAGACAGATGATAGCTAGAGCAACAAAACCAAATTCAAAAAAGATATTTGAAGTCTGGAGAGGAGTTGCAGTTCCAGGAGAACTGGAGGCCCCAGCTCGAGGTTAGCAACACTACACAAGATGGAGTCAATGGGTGGGCATTCATACTTCTATGTGAATCATAGGATGTGTACCTCCACTTCTGCAGCCATAAGGATGAGGACTGCATGGATGCATATAGTGATATAGATCCACACCACCTGTGCAAGGAGGCATCTTCATATGTAAGCACATGTCCCACACGTGGAACTCCTTGGACTCAATTACCTTCAGTTCAGCTGCCCTGAGGGGGTTTGTTGACTCAGACCGATGTGTCCTTAAGTGCAGGGAAAGGAAAAGCTTGCTGCTTACAATGTATAGTATTACTTCCTAGAAGAAGAAGAAGAAATAATAAAAAAAAGATTTGAATATGAAGGACTCACAACCACAGACAATTCAGTTCCATTTCAAATGTTGCTCCTGGAGAGATGATTGGTATAACTGAGCAAATTGGTCAAGACGAGAGAGCAATCCCAGCAAGGTCAGAGGAGCTGTTGGCTGGCCTTGGCGTTACTTGTTTCAGGGATTTTGCTAATTGTGAAACCAATGATCCCCGTAATCCCCATTATATGGGATTAAACCAGTGGAATAACTGCTGCCACCCCAGGACTGTCCTTTTGTATCAGTCGTGCTACAAGGAGTTTGTCTCAGTCATGCTACCATCTTCCACACACTGCCCTCAGACAAAAAAAAGTTATTATAGGCTCCTCAATGCACAGTGCACAGTGCCAAACCAAAATCTGAGAGAGCTGAAATATATTCCTTCTCCATGCAGTAAAAAAAAAATATCCTGAAAATTCTTCTTTGTAATGTTGGTGTAGAATATTCTTTGCAAGTTCTTTGGATGTGCTAACACTGAGTTAAAAGGAGCTGCGGTGGCTCAAGTGGTTAAGACGCTGATCTGCAGGCTGTGGAAGGTCGGTAGTTCAGCAGTTCGAGACCCGGGTTGCCGCATGACGGAGTGAGATCCCGTCTCTAGTTCCAGCTCCTGCCAATCCAGCAGTTCGAAAGCAAGAAATTGCAAGTAGATAAATAGGTACCACTTCGGTGGGAAGGGAACAGTGTTCCGTGTGCCTTGGTGTTTAGTCATGCCGGCCACATGACCACGGAAATGTCTTTGGACAGCGCTGGCTCTTCGGCTTTGAAACAGAGATGAGCACCGCAACCCTAGAGTCGGACTCAACTGGCTTTCGAGCAAGGGAACCTTTACCTGTAACACTGAGTTACTATTTCGGTCAATTTGACCATCGGCATTTGACATCGCAAAATGTGACTGTATCTGACGTATATAGCAGCAAGTCTGTTTGAGAACATAGAACAAGTTAAGTTCAGTGAGCTTTTTCTCAGTATCTGATTTGTAGCAGTGATTTTTTGACGCGTAATAGCTGTCAACATTTCATGACGGAATAAGGCATGCAACTATCTCGATTTGTAAGCAGACGCTATTTGATGGTAGAAATGATGTAGCAACCCATATTTTGGTAGATGGCTTGCAACAGAATTGAGTAAATGTTGCCTTAGCGTCATTCATCAAGCCAATCGAAACAAGACCTACTTCAAATTTGGATGCCACACTTTGAATCTAGAGTCTGAATGCCAAATAGTGAGGTCAGAAATTGGGCTTTTGTAATTCAGAAATTCTCTGGATTTTAAACACGTATGTTCAAATGCCCTCAGGCAAAAGTCTTCATCTCTAGTCCCACTTGTGGTGTCCCTGCTCATGGAAGGTGGGGCCTGTATGTAGTGGCACCTGCATGTAGAATGCCATTCCCCATGCAACTTGCCTTGACGTATCACTGGCTTTTTTTGTGCTAGGCCAAAACTAAGGCATTTCCCAGATTGCCCTAATGTTCAGTTTTCATTCCCCTATTTTATTTATTTATTTATTTATAATTTAGACTTGTTATACCGCCCTAACCCTGAAGGGTCTCTGGGCGGTTTACATGGTGCGTTCTAGTAACGCTGAACCCTAACTTAAGCCACATGTTTTTCGGGGGGGGGACATCCTACCGGCACCCAGGTGGTGGATCCTTGTTGTTGTTCTGGCTCGGCTTCTTCTTTTGCTCGGCTTCTTCTTTTTGGCAGGCTCTGATGTTTTTTCTTGGCGGCAGTCTCCGGTGGCTCCCCTTGGATGGCTGTCGGTAGGACCGCGCAGGCGCACGCTTTTGTGTTTGCTTCCGGCGTCGGCTCTGTCAAGCAAGGCTCCGCCGCGCCCCGCATACACTCTGTCGCGCGCCTCCGGTCTCCGTCCTTAGTTGTCATCGGCCGCACGATGTTCTTGCTGGCCACCAGGGGTTGCTCCACCGAGTTCCACCATCATTGCTCCGCCGCCGCCGATGTTCTCTCTCTGCTGCCGTCTGCGCCGTCTCCATGCCGCCACCACATACCATTGAAGGAGGGTGCCCCCTACCCATCTAAGGGTAGGTACCCATTTCTCTACTCGCTATTTAGATGTTACTTTTTGCTTTCAAGCCACTGGGTGGGCGGGAGCTGGGACTAGGGTCGGGAGCTGACTCCGACCGTGGTGATTCATAGTTCATAGTTGTTAAAGCAGGCGTTGTTAAAGCAGGCGTTCTACCGTCTGCGCCACCACTATGTTACCGCTATGTTACCAAGTCCCCCGCCCCCTTGTGTTCAGGCAATTTTGTTAATATTCCCATGCTGTCCTGGGTTTCCTAGTTTTTCCCTTCATTCTTTCCTAAACTAGCTTTTCCTGTAGTTCCCTTCCCCAATTGCTTGAAATCTGAACTTCCTTTCCTTCCTTCCTTCCTCCCTTCCTTCCTTCCTTCCTTCCTTCCTTCCTTCCTTCCTTCCTTCCTTCCCTTCCCTTCCCTTCCCTTCCCATTCCTTTTTCTGCCTCGTGGATTGCCTCCCTTTCTGGGAGGGTTTCAGCAGTGATTATTTTTGTTTTAATTTACATACCAGCACTTCAACATTTCAGCATAGGAGGGCACTTGTGCTGAAACAAAAGTTCAGTCATGTTGGGACAGGGCTCCCAAGTACTTACCTTGATTCGGCGGGGGATATGTAGTTCTTCGCGGGACCATTCCCGTGGGGAAAACACTGGTGCTTCACTATTCCGTCGCCCAGACGTGACGTAGGCACGTAACCGGGTGACACTCTTGCAGTGGGGCTGGAAACTCAATGGTACCATCGAGTTTCCAGCTCCATTACCAGAGCGTCGCCCAGCTACATGCCTACGTCATGTCTGGGAGACAGAATAGTGCAGCGCCTGTGTTACAAGCAAGAATCTTCCAGCGGGGAAGCATGTGTCCCCCGCCGGTTTGTAGGTAGGTACTTGGCAACCCTATGTTGGGAGGACCAGCACCAGGTGCTGATCATTGTCTTCCTTACCATTCCTTCACACTCAGGAGCAGATTCTATCCCGTCCCTGAGAATGCAGTGCATGCAGCTATCCTGAAACATCAAAGGAAACAAGGTGTTGTGAGCTGTGTACCTGTTGCAAGTCAGGTAAAGGAATTCAGGGGGTTTTTTTGGGGGGTGGAGCCAATGAGAGAGAATGTTCAAATGTGGGAAATGTGGCAATCAGTAAGGGGTGAGACACACATCAGGTGCGATTCTCAGGTGTGGTGTGAATGCTGTGATGCTTCAACACATGTTCAGAAAGTGGAGGGGGGAGGAAGAAGAAGAGGAGGAGAAGGAGGAGGAGGAGGAGATTGGATGCATACCCCACCCTTCACTTGGAGTCTCAGAGCAGCTTACAAACCATTCCACAATGTGAATGTGAACAGATGGAACACTGCCAGAGAAAAAAAATGAAGAAAACCTGTAAGTGTAAGGATCCTACCTATCACACAACCATCGGAACCACCACAGCACCAATGAAAACCCAGAAGGCACCCACACAGTCTGGAAAATGTCTAATTGTCTGCCGGTCTGTCTAGTGCATTTTTATTTTGCCCTTATTCCAAGAAGCTCAAGGCAGAGTAAATCATTTTCCCTTCCCCATTTTAAGTAGGTAGGTTAGGCTAAAAGCCTGTGTCTGCCTGTCACAGCAGTGTTCAGGAAGCCATTTGTATACAAGAAATATGGATGTAGTGTAAAGGCATGGTTTTGGGTGGTGCTTTTATAAAGGGAACAGGATTGTAGTCTATTCCACTATTGTATGCATTTTTTCTCTTATTGCATTGCTTTCTACTTCTGCAATTACATTTTTTGCACTGACGTATCATATCAGATACTTTTTTTGTTTTTTATGCTTGGGACCCAACATTAAAAACAACTCCACGTTGCAAAGCAAGTAAGGTTTATTTCAAAGCGTTGGTGTAACCAGAACAGGACATTGTTAGGAATAACTACAGGTAACCAGGGAAGGCATAATAAAGACATTTGAACCAGGGAAGGACCAATGGGTCCAATTCCCGCTGGCGGGAATAGACCATACAGTTCGCGCCCAATGCATGGGAACGCAACCGTTCTGAAATGTCAACACAGGTTCAGTTCACATGCAAGATACCCAAAACATTCTAGGCAAAGCTCTCCCCCTACACCCAGCTGCACGACCTTGGCAAGTTCAGCGGACTACATAACATAACATACTGAAGGTGGAAGGAAGGAGGGGGAGGGCTGAAGGGAACTACACAGGAACCGGAATGACAATGGCAGCTAGCTGACACTGGATGACCTTGGGCAAGCCATAGTTCTAACAAGAGCCTTTCTTGAAAAAAAGAGCTGTTTCTGTCAAGAGCTCTCTCAGCCCCGCCTACCTCACAGGGTGTCTTTTGTGGGGAGGGGAAGGGAAAGGAGTTTGTAAGTCGCTCTGAGACACCTTTGGGTAGTGAAGGGCGGGGTATAAATCCAATCTCCTCCTCCTCCTCTTCTTCTTCTTCTGTAAAAATAGTCAAGAAATACATAAAATGGCAGAGTATAGATTGGAACCCAGGTCTCCCATAGCCAATTCCAACTCTCTGTGCTATACTAGCGCCTTCAAAACGGTTTGGGTCACCCAAGCCCTTGACTGAACTTGGTTCCCCCACCTTGTTCTCTCCCTTGTCTTGCTGTTCGATTTATGCTTATCTTATAATGCTTGCTGAAGTTTTAAAATTCTGAGAATGGGTTTCATTGCCGTTCTTTCATCTTACTGGATTGTTATGTTTTTGTTTTATGTTTATGGCAGCCACCTCAGGCTGGTTGGGTAGAGGGTACATCTTAAAATAAATAAAAAAATAAGGGTGTATCTTTAAATAAATATTTTATTTCCACACTAACATATACATTAATGTCATGACTCCTATGCACACATATATGTACATGCGCTTTGTGCGTATGTTTTATACACTTTATATATGTTATATATATAATTATATAATATATTATACATTAATGTCATGACTCCTATGCACACATATATGTACATGCGCTTTGTGCGTATGTTTTATACACTTTATATATGTTATATATATAATTATATAATATATTATACATTAATGTCATGACTCCTATGCACACATATATGTACATGCGCTTTGTGCGTATGTTTTATACACTTTATATATGTTATATATATAATTATATAATATATTATACATTAATGTCATGACTCCTATGCACACATATATGTACATGCGCTTTGTGCGTATGTTTTATACACTTTATATATGTTATATATATAATTATATAATATATTATACATTAATGTCATGACTCCTATGCATTAAGACTACTTGGAGGGAGAAACAGGATTCACATCTGACTTGCAAACACTTGGAGTTATATTTTAAATCAGACTTCACCCCAGGTTTGTTTTCTTTTTATCTTTTTCAAAATTCCCTTCTTGTCCCAAAAGGGACACGTTATCCAGTTTCATATTTAATACACACACACACACACACACACACACACACACACACATTTAATTAAAATTATTATAATTAATTGCATCAACACCATCCCCTGCTGTAGGAACTTTATGAGAGTATCTGTTTTCAAATTAGAGACTGGGAATTAGAATATCTTGCTCAAAATGTATCGGATGAGATTTTTGAACTGAAAAGGAGACCTTTGTGATCTCGAAGATCAATTCAAAGATTCAAAAATAGCATATTGCCGTTTTGCTCCCATGATATGAACAGGGTATATCTGCAAAATTGAGGCAGAGTTGCATTCTCACACACAAACCCTCCCCCTTGGATTACATTAATAGAAGCTTCCTATACTTATTTGTTTCCAGCATTTTTACGCCACTTTTCTGTGACAAACATGCACAAAGCCACTCACGTAAAATGAGCAAATACAGGATAATGATATATCACAATAATGCAGACCAATGTAATTAATTAATTAATTCCCTGCACCCTCCCCCCAAAGGAAACTTGGTGTGGCTCACGACATTAAAAATACAATAAATAGGAATACAATACAAATCAATTCAATGGATATAGAGCAACAAAACCAATTAAAATACTGATTTCCCAACAAATTGCTTGGACGATTAAAATTCCTGGCCAACCACCCAGTTCACAATGTTAACCAAAGGCTGCATGAAACAAAGCAGCCTCACATGCCCTCGGGAAGGCTGGAAGACCCTGCAGGGCACAAATGTCCCCAGGAAGCTGATTCCAGAGAGGAGGAGGAGGAGGAGGAGATTGGATTAATACCCTGCCCTTCACTCAAGATATGTTCAGACGGGGCATTTGCAACGGTATAGGTGCCGGTTGGAAACGATGTACTTACCGGCGTTCATACGGCGAACATCTGCCTTCCGTCCCTAAGCGTTGCAAAGAGCTTTAAACTGTTGTATTCTGCCACTAGGTCCCCAAGTGGTGGTATCCTGAGTGCAATGGTTGTAATTGCTTTAAACCCCCCCCCCCCGTCTGATCGCTCTCCACCGTTGTAGAGCCACTTCCGTTCAAAAGCCCGAGGCTTCCGATTTTCGCCTGCCATTTTTTTTTTAGGTCGGCGATATGCGCTTGGGCGAAGCTTCACCCCGGCGTTTGGTTTTTTTAAAAAAGGTCCTTAGTTTAACATTTCAGAGGAGTCCGGGACCTCAGGGAGGCCAGTTTGCTCTTTAAACTTTAAAGGTAAGTCCACTCTTCAGGGCATGCTTTTTGGGACGGGGTGTTTTGCGCATGTGCGAAGATCGCCATTCTGTGGATGGCTGCCTATGGGCATGCGCAAACTGAGTTAAAACAAACAAACAAACCGCCGACGCCCACTGTGTGTGAACGGGCATACAGCGATGGGCTCAGCAGACAGGAGGTAAGTGTGATCATGTTTCAGCCAGCATAAACTGCACCAGTTCCAACTGGTACAGTTTATGCTGGCTGAAACACCCCGTCTGAACGCACCCTCAGAGTGGCTTACAAAGGTCTTTTCCTTCCCCTCCCCGCACCAGATACCCTGTGAGGTAGGTGGGGCTGAGAGAGCTCTTTTGAGAACTGCTCTTTCAAGGACATCTCTGACAGAACTATGGCTTGCCCAAGGTCATCCAGCAGCTGCAAGTGGAGGAGTGGGGAATCAAACCCGGTTCTCCCAGATTAGAGTCCGCACACTTAACCAACTACACTAAACTGGCAACCATAGAAAATGTCCTTGCCCTGGTGGTTGACAAGTAGGTGGTTCACAGCACAGGCACCTGCAGAAGACCTTTTGTTGATGATCAAAGGAGGCAATGGGAGTCATACTGGGAGAGGCAGTCCAACAAGTCAGATGGTCCCAGACTCTTTAGGGATTTATAGGTCAAAAACAGCACTTTGAACTGGCACCGAAAGCTGACTGGAAGCCGTGGCAGATGCCAAAGTATTGATACTAAATGTACAGTCCGAGGGGACTCAGTCAGCAATCCAGCAGCCACGTTCTGGACTGGCTGAAGATTCCAAAGCATCTTCAATGGTAACTCTTTGAACCTAAAAGGCAGGGATAAAATTCACACTTGAAAGCCACCTGTAATAAATAGGTTTTAGTCGACGGTAGAAAGCCTGCAATATCAAAGCTCCTGAGGGGGTTCCAAAACTCCTGAGTGGCTGTCAAGAAGAAGACCTTTGTACACGTCTCAACTAAAAATACCTATGGCAGCATGGGTTCCTGTAGCAGAGCACACTCCAATGATCTCAAAGTACAGGCAGCTCCATCTGGGTGGAGATGGTTCTTCAGTTACTTTGGCCACAAGCTGTCAAGGGATTCAGAGGTCAAAAACAGCATTTTGAATTGAACCTGGAAACAGCTAGTGTAGTTGGTACAATAACAGTCAGGAAGGATTATTGCAAGCTACTGCATTTTGAACTCACTGAAGTCTCTAAAGAATGCCCCACATATGGTACATTAAACCCAACATTTATTCAATTCAATTTGATTTATTACAATCAAAGATCAGCAAATACCTTAAAATGTTACATATGGTTAACAGTGGCCCCTGCCACACAGGGGAAAAAAGAACGGCCGAAGTGCGGCTTTTTAAAGCCGCACCAAAAGAGACACGCGGCGGCGGGATCAGATAGATCCCCTGAGCCGCTGCACAGTTGCTCCCCGGCATGATCAGATGCCGGGGGGAAGCCACTGCAGGGAGAGCAAGGCAGATGAACTGCGCATGTGTGTGTGTGCGTTGTTCGGCTGGGAGCCTGGATTGCTCCTGCAGACGGGCATGCCGGTGATCTCACGGCCGCACTTGCTGCGCCGTTCCAGGTTGGTGCTACCTTTTACTTGGGGTTTTTTTGCAGTGGGTTTTAGGCCGGAAGGGACGGATCGAGGACAGGTGCACACCGATTCCCAGATGTTGCGGTGTGCTCGTGCCTGTTTGCTGAGCCCCCGATCCATCCCTCTTCCAGCCCAAAATCTCCCGTGTGACCAGGACCAGTGAAATACAGCCAGGCAGTTGGTACAGGTAAAAATATTAATTAAGACAATGTGGATTTTAAAATTTCCTAAGAAGTACTAGTCTTCTGTCTGGTTAGGATAGCCATAGCACAAAATTTTGCTACCTTAGCAGTAGTTTCATTGCAAATATCAGCTAAAAGTAGAGTAGAATAAAACTGATTTGACCTGCCTGGGTAGGCGACAATTATTGGCGTAATATATTTAGAACGAATCTCGTGATAAATATATTTGGAACAAATCTCAGGAAAAAACCCAACATTGCTAAGATGTGTAATGAATCTATTTCCTGTAGCCTCAAAGACTTATCTCCTAACCTCACTTTTGATCCACATTGAGAAAAGAAGAAAAAGTGAGAGAAATCTCACTGGGAAGGGACTTCCATAGTCTTGGAGCCCCTGGTGAAGACACCTAACTCCTATCCCCCCCCCACCATCCTTAAGAGATCCAGGCTTGTGAAGGAGGACCTCAGACTATCCACATCCTTAGAGGTCCCATGAATAGTCAGAAGATGTAGGATTTCTCAGCTTGAGATCATACCAAGACAGGAGGCTTCCATATGTAGAGGACGCTAGAGGCACCCAAAAGATTTTTTATCAATTATTCTTGTGTTAAAAGCCCTTTAGAAGAAATTCTTTGCGTTTCTCCTGGAGATTTTAACACCTTGCTTTAGAGGTCTGAACTGTGTTGTGAAACTAAGTAATATTAATCATGTTTTTTAATTGACATGTTTTCACCACTTGCTTTAACGGGGGAAAAAAGGAGTAACCCTTTCAACTGAGAAAGTCAAATTGATAGCTATGAGAACTCCTCTGAACTGCAGGTGTATTTCTCCTGGGAGTCTCTGTTAGTTTCCCAAGTCAGGCTGACCTGGGAATTAAGCCAGCTAAGTTAAAAGTTTAAAACAGCTTTTCTGCTTTGTGAAAGCAATTTTCAATAGAGCTTATGAGAGAAGTCCAAATCATATTCATACTGTCAGCGATGTCTCTCTCTATCAATATATATATGTACTGTACATTTTATACTTTGAGAAGTATACAACAGAGCTTTGCTTATTAGAAGGCATGCAATCATTGTTAATTGCTCTCTCTTTCCTATAAAGGGAAAAGCTCTAGCCTAACAGAAATGGAGACACATTCTCTATATTAAGTTTTCCTGAGTGCTGTATAGTAATTCTACTTTGCATCTTTAACTGAGTATTGCTAATTGGGAAAGCTTGTACTGCCAAGTGTTCTCTCTCTTACATCAAAGAGAAGAGCCATACCTAAGTCAAAAGGACAGTTATTATGTATTGTAAAAGGAAGAAACATAATCTAGATGCAGGTAACAGAAAAGCTGTGCTTTATAGGTAAAACTGGCCCCGGTCACACGGGACGGATATCGCGGGGGGGAGGCGTGGCTAATTGGCCCGAAGGAAACTAACGCGCAGCTGCCCGAGCACACGTCCCGGTCGAGGTCCCATGGTTAGGGGGGAGATGCCGACCAGACAGGTATCCTGCAGTGCGGCATAGAAGCCGCGCTGCGCGATCGCACTAGCAATCGCTCTTTGTGCGCATGCGCTGTTGGGCGCTATTGCGCAACCTGCGGAGCCGGGAGCTGGATGCCACGTAAGTCCACCGGGAACGCGATCAGACGCCCGCTCTTGGCCCGCGGTTTCTGGAAACTAGTATCTTGGAGGTACTAGTTTTTTATATCTCATCTTTGGCGGGAAGCCTCGGGTTAGCCATGGGAGCTCTACGCTTCCCAGATGTGGCAGTGTGATCGCACCCAGAAAATCTGCCTATCTTCCATCTCTGTAGCATGGCTAATGCTCCATGTGAACGCAGCCACTATTAGTTATTCCTTCTCTCTCTCTTTAAAGGGGAGAACCTTATTGAGTAACAAAAGTTATGTTATTATGTAGAGATCCTTTCTCTTAATATAATTGTTTGGTGTTTTATCCTAATGTATAAGAAGCTAAAAGTAACTATGGCCCCGGTCACATGGGCCGGATATTGTGGGGGGGCGTGGCTAATTGCCCCGGCACAGTTTGATCCGCGATTACGCGATCAGATGCACCGGCGGCACACCACGGGTCCTTCCCTCGGTGCCGGCAGGTAAACGAGGGACCGGAGGGGAATGCCATGATCACACCATGGGCGTCTGGAGGCAGCCCATGGCAAACGTTTGGAGGTACTAGTTTTTTAATGCGCATCGTCGGCGGGAAGCCAAGGCTTAGCCACGGGAGCACTACGCTTCCCAGATGTTGCGGTGTGATCGCGCCCGGAAAATCCGTCTATCATCCGTCTCTTTAGCGCGGCAAATGCTCCATGTGAACGGGACCTATAAAGCTTTGCTATAAGAAAGTTAAGTCTTGCTAAAGATATTGTTGGAACTGAAGACTGCTGAAATAAGGATGCACAAGCTGGTGCACTAGTGGACCCTGGCCAACTGAAACTTAAGTTTGGAAAACAAAGCTATTAATTATCTTCCCCTTGTCAAGTTTAAAGAAGGGAATATTGGGCAAAACGATGTCACATAAATAATTAAGAATATTATTGGCAATCTGTGGCTTCCCCCCCGGCATCTGATCATGCCGGGGAGCAACTGCGCGGCAGCTCGGGGGATCTTTCTGATCCTACCGCCACACGTCTCTTTTGATGCGGCTCAAAAAAGCCGCACTTCAGCCGCACCTTTCCCCCCAGTGTGACCGGGGCCTCAGAGCGGCTTACAATCTCCTTTCCCTTCCCCTCCCTTCCCCACAACCGACACCCTGTGAGGTAGGTGGGGCTGAGAGAGCTCTTTCAAGGATTGCTCATGAGGGAAAAGCTCTGAAAGAACTTGTGACTGACCCAAGGTCACACCAGCAGCTGCATGTGGAGGAGTTGGAAATCAAACCTGGTTCTCCCAGTTTAGAGTCCACGCTCCGAACCTCTACACGAAATGGGAAAAGGAGGGCCATGGCTTTTGGAGACATTGGTCCTAACATGTAGCTCTGGTTCCTGATGGCTTTTGTACATCGAGATCCCATTAACCCCATCATAGCTTTTTGGGTGTCAAGTGGGACCCCTGCTTCCTTTATCACCCAAAGAAAGGTTGGTTAGATGCAATCAATTGTTTTCAAAACAGCACACACATACATGCACACACCAGTATTCCCTCTAAACTGAGTTAGTGTGAGCTAGCTCACAGGATTTTTTTGGCCTCTGGCTCACACATATTTGTCTTAGCTCAGGAAGGATGGCTCCAGAGCAAACTGATTTATGCAGCAGCCAAATCGCTTGCTAACAACCTTAATGCCAGCAGCTCACAAAGGAGAATTTTTGCTCACAAGACTCCACAGCTTAGCACACGCACATACACATGCATACAGTGAGGCAAAACACGACTAAATGGGGGGGGCATGATAGAGATTTATAAAATTATACATGGGGTAGAGAGAGTTGACAAAGAGAAATTTGTCTCCCTCTCCCAAAATACCAGAACTTCAGGGCATCCAATGAAGCTGGTGGGCAGTAGGTTCAGGACTAACAAAAGGAAATACTACTTTACAGAGTGATTAAAATGTGGAATTTGCTGCCAGAGGATGTAGTGATGGCCACAGGAATAAACATCTTGAAAAGGGGATTAGATAGATTCATGGAGGATAAGTCTATCAGTGGCTACTAGCTATGGTGGTGGATGAGGATAACCCTCACATTCAGAGGCACTAAGCCTCTGAGTCCCAGAGCCAGGAGGCAACATCTGGGGAAGGCCACAGCCTCTATGTCCTGTAGTTGGCTGTCCAGAGGAACTGCTTGGACACTGTATGAGACAGGATGCTGGACTAGATGGACTATTTGTCTGATCTATCAGGGCTCTTTTTATGTTCTTACATAAAGTGTGGCCCCACTGCTGGACCTCCTGATGGCACCTGGTATTTTTGGCCACTGTGTGACAGAGTGTTGGACTGGATGGGCCATTGGCCTGATCCAACATTGGCCTCTCTTATGTTCTTAACACTTGGGTGACAGACCTATGCATACTTACTGGGGAATATGCCCCATTAAACTCAGTGGGGTTTACTTCTGAATAGACATGCACATGATTGCACCATTAGTGATGTTGTACATGGCGTGTTGATCAGACATTTATTCAGGAACGGGGTCTACTGTTTGGAGAAAAGGAAAATCACAAATCCTAGGGAAGTGTGGTTCAAACCCTTGGGTTGCCTAAAATGTACCTTCTGTAACTCTTCAGAAAGCTAAGTTTCAGTTTACTCAAACTTTTAGTGCAATTCTTAAAAATCTAAATACAAAGCTAACTTTTACAATCTATGCAATAGGAATAATTTCTCAAATGATGCATGATTTTTTTTTTGCAGATTTTTTTTTTTTGCAGATTTCTTCTACGGATTTCTATGTTTTGGTAGAGAGATGTTCATTATAATGCTAGACCAAACGACATATGATTTCCCCTTAAATAAATGCAGGGGTACAAATTCAATCAGAAGTAATGGGTAATAATATGTAATGAAGTGAGGAGATAAAATTGTAAGTACAATGGATTTTAACTCAGATAATTAGCCAGAGGTATATATCCACCCAGGTATATCTTTCCATTTCTGCACTGCTAAAAAGCACGGCTCTTCCAGAAGCAAAACTATACAAAGTTCAGAAAAACTATGTTGATCAATCAAGATGATCGATTCATCAATGCAAGCCTGAAAAAGTCTCAGACAGATTGAGTTGATGCTTTCATGACCAGCAAGTACTTCACTTAATGAGTAATTAACCACTGTATAGTTCATGGCAAGAATATATCATGATAGCCACTAACATAGCTGGTTCTACAGGGGAGCCAATAGATTCAGGGGGAAAATACTTCAGTAGTGGCTACTAGCCAAGAGGACTAAAGTCAACCTCCATGTCCAAAGACTGTAGACATCTCCACACTGAAATTTAAGGGTTTTATCCTTCCAGCTGTTTTATGGTTTTCCTCTGGTTGAAGGTTTGCTTGATGAATGGTTTTATGTGGCTCCCAGGGTTGTTTTAATGTGTTTTTTTAAAAAAAAATAATTAATAATGTATTATTTTAATCCTTTGAGCAAGACTTTGGGAAGGCAGTGTAGAAACCTTCAAAATAAATAAATGAATTGTTGGCAGTCTAAGGCAACTGGTTGGACACCGTGTGAGAAAGGATGCTGGACTGGATGGACCACTGGTCTTATCCAGCAGAGCATCTCTTATGTTCTTTCAGAAGCACCGGCAGGCAGGGGGAAATATTTTATTTTTTTTTCCCCCAGTAGTACCAGCTTTTAATTAAAAAGGGGGGGGGGTTGGAACGCACAAGCATGTATGTAGAAACACATGCCAGTACATATAAAGCTGATCGATAACTGTGCCATCTGCTTGAAAATGTAAGACTCATTTTTTCCCTCTTTTCGGAAAAAAAAATCTATTATTAAATGGAGGCAATATTATTCAGGTCTTTTGGCATGAGAATGACAGGTTTCGTTGCTGTCTGAGTGGGAACGAGAATTCTTTTTTGAAGTTATTTTGCATAATTGCCTCACTTTTATAAACTGGGAAGTTTACAAAGTATTGGTTTGGAAAGGGTAATAGCATTAGGAGAAAACACTGATGAACGTAAACAGATTTGTTGGGTATTAGAATTTCCAGTATGTGAGAACATGAAAACAGAGAGACTTGGAATTAGACTGAAACACCATCTGTTTTCCCAGACATGGTGTTTAATGAAGAGGAGGTGAATGAAAGAAAATAGGCATCAGGATTAGTAAGAATGGGAACATGGTGGAATGCAAAGGGAAGGAGTCAGTTTGGGGCTGCTTCCATTTACACACAATCCATTTGCACCCTCCGTTGTGGTTGTCAACCTTCCAGAATTACAACTGATCTCCAGGTTACTGAGATCAGTTCCACTGGAGAAAACGGCTGCTTTGGAGGGTGCACTCCACCCACTCCCCAAAACCCACCCTCTACAAGCTCCACCCCCAAATATCCAGGAATTTCCCAATATGGAGTTGGCAGCCCTACTAGAAGTATGGTTCCACCAAGTGCACTGAAGTTCATCCTTGTCAGAGAAGGAGAAGGAGGAGGAGGAGAAGAAGAGATTACATTTATACCCCACCCTTCACTACCCAAAGGCATCTCAGAGCAGTTTACAATCTCTTTTATTTTCCCCTCCCCACAACAGTCAATCAAATCAGTCAATCCTAAAAGAAATCAACCCTGACTGTTCCCCAGAAGGCCAGATAATGAAACCGAAGCTCAAATACTTTGGCCACCAAATGAGAAGGGAGCACTCCCTGGAGAAAACCTGATGCTGGGAAAGATTGAAGGTCAAAGAAGACGGGGACGGCAAAGGATGAGATGGTTAGCCAGTGTCATAGATGCAATGAACATGAAGTTGAGCAAACTTCAGAGGGCAGCGGAAGACCGGAAGGCCTGGCATGATCTGGGCCATGGGGTCACGAAGAGTCGGACTCGACTGTGCGACTGAACAACAACAACCCCACAACAGACATCCTGTGAGGTAGGTGGGGCTGAAAGAGCTCTGAGAGAACTGCTTTTGGGAGAACAGCTCTGAGAGAACTTATGACTGACCCAAGGTCACACCAGCAGTTGCATGTGGAGGAGTAGGGAATCAAACCTGGTTCTCCCAGATTAGAGTCCGTGCTCCTAACCAGTACACCAGACTGGCTCTCCAGGAGAAGGAGGTTTTTGTATCCCACCTTTCTGTACCTTAAGGAGTCTCAAAGCGGCTTACAACCACCTTCCCTTCCTCTCCTCACAGCAGGCACCTTGTGAGGTAGGTGGGGCTCAGAGAGTCCTGAGAGAATTTGGACTGGCCCAAGGTCACTCAGCAGGCTTCACGGGGAGGAGGAATGGGGAATCAAACCCCGTTCTCCAGTCCACTGCTCTTAAACACTATACCAAGCTGCAGAAGCAGTGTTTGCATGGAACAACCTTGCCTCTTGAAGCTGTGAGGGTTGCAGTTTCTGCAGACTGGAAGAGGGCTGTTTTGGTCATAAGAATGGCATTACCACACACACAACACCGCTTGGAGGCGATGGTTCATACAACTGGTGCTTCTCTCTGTCTGTGGCCTGGCTGCAAGCCCAATGGGCCAAGCACATTTGCAAAGTATCTGTGGGAAATCCACTGGCAAGCATTGCCGGGCATTCAGCATGGGGTTGCTGGCTCTGGGTTAGGAAATAACCGGATATTAGGGGGGTGGAGCCTGAGGAGGGTGGGATTTCGGAAGGGGAGGGGCTTCAATGGGGTATAATGTCATATTTTGACAGTTTGGTGTAGTGGTTAAGTGCGCAGACTCTGATCTGGGAGAACCGGGTTCGATTCCCCACTCCTCCACTTGCACCTGGCTGGATGACCTTGGGCAAGCCATAGTTCTGACAAGAGCTGTCCTTGAAAAAGAGCCATTTCTGTCAGAGCTCCCTCAGCCCTGCCTCCCTCACCGGATGTCTGTTCTGGGGAGGGGAAGGGAACGGGGTTTGTAAGCCGCTCTGAGACTCATTTGGGTAGTGAAGGGCGGGGTATAATCCAATCTCTTCTTCTTCTCTTCATATAACTCCCCTTCCAAAGCAGCCATTTTCTCCAGGTGATCTGATCTATGTTGCCTGGAGATCAATTGTAATCCCGGGAAATTGGACATCCTAATTCAGCATCACCTCCTTTCGCTGCTTTGCACACAGTCTTGTTTTGGGGGTAAACTGCTCATGGGCTGAACAAAATGTCTAGGGCACCTCAGAGTTTCAAGCTATCCAGTCAGTGCTTTGAGCCAGCAGTAACCGTAGACGTTCCTCTGCCAATGCCGCTGTAGCCTCACCCGTTCACATCCAAGTGGACCTGTGCTAAATAAAATTCTACCGCGACAGCATTTCGGCAATGAGTTGCCGTGTGCTTTATAATAGAAGCTGATGAAAAAGCCCACAGCCTCACATGGTTTGAGCAAGCCATCATTCACTTCACAAGCCTTGAGAAGCTGAAAGTAATATATCATCGGCAGGGTAGACTTTGCAAAGGCAATAGAAGGGATAGGAACAGGCTAAAAAGATAGGCATCCATTTAATAGAAATAAACAGGATGTATTTGTTTTGTACATTAAAGTAATACAATTACCAAGAAAGCACACTGTATAGTGGATAGGCAGCAGAGAGAAGAAGAAGAAGAAGAGGAGGAGGAGGAGGAG
>NW_015165304.1:234636-245485 GCF_001447785.1 Gekko japonicus | reverse complement strand
AGGAGGAGGAGGAGGAGGAGGAGGAGGAGGAGGAGATTGGATTTGTACCCCGCCCTTCACTACCCAAAGGAGTCTCAGAGCGGTTTACAATCTCCTGTCCCTCCCCACAACAGACACCCTCTGAGGCAGGTGGGGCTGAGAGAGCTCTTTCAGGGACTGCCCTTGAGAGAACAGCTCCGAAAGAACTTGTGGCTGACCCAAGACCACACCAGCAGCTGCATGTGGAGGAGTGGGGAATCAAACTGGGTTCTCCCAGATCAGAGTCTGTGCTCTTAACCACTACACCAAACTGGCTCCCTACCTATCCAAAGCAACCGAGCCCATTCCTGACAACTAGCTGCAGCCTAACCAATTATAACCACCGGGCCTATTTAATGGGGAAAATAACATCCCACAGAAACACCATGGGACAGGTGAAAAAGAGGCTCTTGGCTCAGCCAATTTCCAAGATCCCCCCCCCCAAAAAAAAGTTATGCTAGTGACCAACTAACATCATGCTGCCCCCAGGGAAGTTGGGTGGGTCAGACGCAGCAAGAAGGCTGAAGGTGAGAGGGTGCAACAGGGCAAAATTAGCCAACTGCCCTCATCTGATTGGCTGCTCTGCTTTCCCCACATCCAATAGAGTCTTGCACTTCATTTAAATCAAGCTCGGGACACCTGGCAAATCGACCCCCCCACACACATAATTTGCCGTGAATCTTCCTTTTCAGCAATGCAGCGTTCTGTAAACACCTCCAGGAACACACCAACCAAGTGTCAAAGGGGAAGAAACGTACTTCTTTATGGCATCTGTTGCCTTGCTTGGGAATCCTCGTCCCTTTGCCGTGGCCTTGATCGAAAACAAAGTTACGGTGCGACACATGCATTGATTTTTCGGAATGCAAATTCCACGTGTCTGCTTACGTAGGAGAGCGGTGTTTGTCAACACTGATAATTCAGGCTACATTTTTTTTAAAAAAATGTCGAAACGTCTCCAATTAATAAACTGTGATTTGGGGGAGGGAGGAAAAGGAGGTTTCCCCCGACAGGAACAGCAGGTTTGAGAGCTTTGTCTGGATGATGTAGGGTTCATTCATCATTAGAGTCCTGTCATGCCCGTGATGCATTAATGTAATACATCATCAGGTTCCCCGTCACTCCTATGATGTATGGCTCACTAAAACAGAGCTCGCCGGTGAGAGCTCCTTCTGGAGACTCAGCGACTTGGACGGCATCCTTTAAAAAGGGATTACAGCTCCTCGCCGTGAGCTCAGAAACGGAAGGGGAAGGCTTCAGGGATTGGCTTCAGATTTGGGGAGGCTCTCATAGCCAGTTTGTTTTAGAAAGCGACAGAGATTCTGTTTGCCAACGTTCCTAACAACACTGAAGGAGGGATCTGACAGGAAAACTTGATGAGGGCTGAGCAGGCAATGCAAATGTTGCCAACTCTGAGTTGGGAAATACCTGGGGGTTTGGGAGGTGGAGCCTGGGGAGGGCGGGGTTTGGGGAGGGTGGATCTTCTCAACAGCGTACAGTGCCATAGAGCTCACCCTCCATAATAGCCATTTGCCATTTTCTCTAGGGCAACTGATCTCTGTCAAACCTTCCTTTGCTTTGCTCAGTTTGCCATGCTTGTTGGGGGGGGGGAGGGACATTTCAGAGGGGAGGGGAGTGTTTAGGTTTCTGCCCCTCAAGCCTGTCCAGGAATGAGGAGAAGCCTATGCTTTTTCAATACATTAAACAACAACCCATAAGGGTAGGCTACCCTCTCTGGATTCAAAACAATATGCCACCAGAATCCCTTTTTAACTAGTCCCGGCTTTTCCCCAAGGGAGGGACTCCAAACCTTTAGGTTAGCCTCTGGGATAGAACACACTAGCACCTCCTCAGAGATGCACTCTTAATGCTCAATGGTCGCGTGTGTGGTCAGTGTTCAGGCTGCAAGATTTAGGCTTAGAACTCAGTTACAACATCAAGACAAGTTAGAAACAAGAATAATATTTTATTCAGCACAGAGTATTGCAATTAGACTGTAAGAATTTCAAAACAAGAAAGGCTAGGGCAGTTTGCCTTAACCAAACACTAATTCATATTTACCAATTCAGGATAGCATCAGTCCAAATAATCCAGTTAGACACCAAGGGGTTTGTAATAGCAGGAATCCCATCTTTGCAAGCATGTGCTCAGCTCACAAAGCAGTTCTTTGTCCCAACTGGGTTAGCACCTGGGACAGCATTTCCAGGTGCAATTCAAAGAAGTAGAGAGAGAGCAGGAACAGAGAGGTCTCTCCCAAGGGATCAGACAATTAAACCCCAATCTAATCATGACTAGCCGTGGCCATCAGCCAATCAGGAGTAGACGGGGGATGTGCCCATTTCTTAGTTGTCATAGAGACGTGAGGAGATAGGCTGGGAGTTTGGGAACACCCTCCACAGTCAGGTGACCCACAACGCCAGCCTCATGGTGTACGTGACTCTTTGCATGAGGTCTGCCATTTGGCATGCACGGGTGAAAGAATGTGGGTTTATGGCATGCTATTGAGGCCATCTGGGCCTCACCATTTGGCTTGCGAGAAGAAGTAAGCCACAGCATTATCAGAAGATATCACATGAGAAGGCAGGAGGCTTTTAGAAATCAATATTTCTATACAGGGAGTGACTGATGTGTGAGTGGGAATCTTTCGCTCGTAGCAGCTGTAACTTTTCCCTAAGATATACCTTCCTCTCTCCCAGAGGAATGTCCTTGAGACTTTTGATGCCAGCTTGCACTTGTATATAATGGGTTCGTATATCTCCCAATTAGGTTGGGATGGCAATGGCTAGGCGAGACGATTGTGATTGGTGGATGAGGAAGAGGGCTATGTTCGAATTATCTTCTTTATCTGGCCAGGTATGCACCAAAATCACCAGTTCTAACACAGTACTGTTTTGATCTGGATCATGCATAAATCTCAATAAACATATCACTGACAGAGAGAGTGTTGTTGAGAGTAACTTGACCAGGAGTCTGACAATCTCCTGCATTGAGCAAGGAGTTGGACTAGATGGCTTTTATGGCTCCTTCGAACTCTATGATTCTATTTCTATAGTATGGAGATCAATTGTGATCCCGGGAGATCTCTAGACCCCACCAGGAGCTTGGCAACCCTAATTTTAATGTACAGCTCTGATACAGTGAAGTGATTGAAGTGTCAGACTAGGAGCTGGGAGACCCAGGTTCGAATCCCCACTCTGCCATGGAAGCTTACTGGGTGACACTGGGCCAGTCCCACACTCTCAGCCTGACCTACCTCACAGGGTTGTTGTGAGGACAGAATAGAGAAGAGGAGGAGGGTGTCAGCTGCTTTGGTTCCCTGTTGGGGAGAAAGGTGTTGTATAAGCAAAGTAAATACTTTTTTAAAGTATATTTATTATTGCATGCAATATGCTTTACCATAGCTGTAAGGGGTAGAGATGCAGTTCTGTGAGTCAGACTTCTGTTCTTTTCTCAAGATGAGGGTTGCCAGCTCAAGTATTTAGATGGGAGACCTTCAAAGAATACCAGGGTCAGGAGGCACAGACAGGCTATCAAGCCACTTCTCTGTCTGGTGTAGTGGTTAAGTGCGCAGACTCTAATCTGGGAGAACTGGGTTTGATTCCCCACTCCTCCACTTGCACTTGGCTGGATGACCTTGGGCAAGTCATAACTCTGGCACAGCTGTTCTTGAAAAAGAGCAGTTTCTGTCAAGAGCTCTCTCAGCCCCACCCGCCTCACAGGGTGTCTGTTGTGGGGAGGGGAAGGGAGAGGAGTTTGTAAGCGCCTCTGAGACACCTTTGGGTAGTGAAGGGTGGGGTATAAATCCAGTCTCTTCCTCTCTTCTTCTGAATTGCTAGGATGAGGTTTTAATTAGTTTCCAGTGTGGGTGATACTACCTATTGAAAAGTTGGAGCCCTGGCCAAAGCCCAGCAGTTGTTCGGGATCCCAGGACCCACCACGCCAAGAACGACACCATTCTTATTTCAAGAACTCGGGTTTTGTTATTTTCCAGACACTTCAGGGAAAGAAAGAAAAAATGGGGAAGAAACAGCAATTTATAATACTGTCCCATTAAATAATTTATTAATTCAGACATGAACAGTTACATGTTATAGCAAAGTAAGTTAAACATCATTTTCTGTCTCTGTGCATCGTATCCCTGATCACTGCAGCAGGTTTAATCTTTTCACCTCTTCATAGGCCTAAGGGCATAGCTAGGGTTGACAGGTCTTACTTGACTGCCAGCAAGGCTCTTTTTGTCGAAAAATCCCAGCAGGAACTCATTAGCATAATAGACCACACCCAAAAGCAGGAACTCATTAGCCTATTAGGCCACACCCCTGATGACATAGCTCATTAGCATATTAGGCTGCACCCCCATGTTACCAGAAGTGTGCTCATCCAGCCACACCCACCTTTTGCTTCTTATTCTGTTTACCTTGTTTGTGGTCAAAACCCAGGGCCTTTTTTGTAGCAGGAACTCCTTTGCATGTTAGGCCACACACCCCTAATGTAGCCAATCCTAATGAGTTTCTGCTGTTGGGTGTGGCCTATTATGCTAATGAGTTCCTGCTGGGCGTGGCCAACTCGGGAACCAGCCAGAACTCCGTTCCTGTGCGTTCCTGCCTCAAAATAGCCCTGGCTGGTGGTAGGGGAGGGGTCCCCTTCTCTCTCTGGGACCTCTTCACCTGGAGGTGACATTATCATGCAGGGCACATTCTCTATCATTTGAGGGGAAACTCTATGGTAAGCATAGAGCTTTTCCTCGAACGATAGAGTGTCCCCCCGCAACGTTCCCCATGCGATGACAAGACCTCTGGGTGACATCACCGCGGCAGGCACGTTGGTGCAAATGGGGAACTTTGTGGGTGGAGTTCCCTCTGCCAGCTGGATCGGGGCTGGTGGATTGGGGCCTCTGAAAGCAGGCAACCCCTCACCTCCACTGAGGGAATGGCAACCCTAGGCATAGCTGTACGTTTCTGTAATGCGTTGATGTTGCTACCCAATCCCATTTTTTAAAGTAAGTCTTTTTGCTTCCACATTTTTGTTGGTTTTTTTAAAAAAAGCTTTGCTTAAATTAAGCAAATAGCAGCTGTGATTAAATTAAGCACAATTATCTGTAAGTGGTTTAGGAATCACTGGCACCTCATTCTGGAGTATAAGGTACGTTAACTCCTAACGCTTTTTGGTAGTATTATAGAAATCACTTTCCCAAAGCACAGGAAACTTTTACACAGGGGTCTCCAACCTTATCGAGCCTGCAGGCACCTTTGGGATTCTGACACAATGTGGTTGGGTGCAGCCACAAAATGGCTGCCACAAAATGGCTACCGAAGGAGGCAAAGTCAGCAACAAAATGGCTGCCACTGCTTTGCTTCAGTCATACAGAGAAGAGCTTTGTACTGTGGTGGCAACGGCTACCAAAACAATGTTTTTTTTAAAAAAAAAATCTGGACAGCCAGTGAAATCTCCAATGGCCAATCAGAAGCTTTGCAGGGCAAAATGCCTACATGGCCCCATTCACTTTCTAAAAACACTTGGTTTGCACCAGGAAAGGTATTGGTGGCTGCCATGGGGCTCATGTCCACCACGCTGGAGGATTCTGCTCTTACACAATACAGAAAGATTTCAGGGAGTGCTTTTTGAGGAGTCCTTTGCCAGGTGAGAGGTTAAGAAGCTGAATTGCAGACCGGAAGGTTGGTAGCTCGGCAGTTCGGGACCCTAGCGCTGCGTGACAGAGTGAGCTCCCGTCTCTGACCTCAGGTCCTGCCAAACTAGCAGTTTGAAAGCAAGAAACCGCAAGTAGATAAATAGGTACCGCTTCAGTGGGAAGGTAACGGTGTTCCGTGCTCCTCGGCATTTAGTCATGCCGGCCACATGACCACAGAGAAGTCCCCGGACGGTGCTGAATCTTCGGCTTGGAAACCGAGATGAGCACCGCCCCCTAGAGTCAGATTCGACTGGCTTTCAAGCAAGGGAAACTTTTACCTTTACCTTTACCTTGCCAAGGGAGAGTTTACTCTCACAACCAAGGAGTTTGTGACATGCAGCAACATCGAGGCGATTGCAGGGAAGGTGAACCTAGTGAGCAACAGAATGTGACACCGATAAAGTATTAAAGTGAGTCTTCAGACTTTTGTGCTGTCTCCATTTGTATAGTACACCATCCTCTGTGCCTCGCTTATTGGAAAGACTCACTCATCACCTGGGGCTTGAGGCCATTTGGGGCATGAGACCTAGCAGCTGGTTGATGTATAGAACTGAGTTTGGAAGTCAGGAAGATAGTGGCAGGACACATCTTCTGGAAATGACACTCCTGTTAGTCATTCACCTCCTGGATTCCCTGGTCTGGAGAGGGGGGAAAAACCCGGAGATGAATGATCTCAGACCGAGCATCAGAAAATGGGTCTTGGTTGAAACATTCATATACATACCCAATGCCACTTTTTCCCAACCTGTGTGTCACTCAGGACCCAAAAGTGTGTTGCAGTCCAGACCTCCCTAATAGTGGCTATCTTGCTGAGAGATCAACTCTCACCTGCTCGGGGGCTCGTAGTGGGGGCAGCTGCACCCTTTGTGTAATGCTGGTTTCTCAAAACATCTGGTTGGGCACTGTGGAAGATGGGATGCTGGAACAGAAAGGTGCCAAGGTCACTGTTTGCCTTGGGCATAAAAAAAAACACAATTCCAAAATGGTTGGGAACCACTTCTCTATGCTACATGGGATGTCATGGAAGCCTCTCTTTTTTAAATCCCCCTGCAAAGGGGGAGTTAAAGACCTCTGGCTGGCACAAAGCTGTGCCTTGGCATACCTGTGCTAATCAGTTACATTCTTTAGAGTGTGCTCTAAATGCAATTTGGACTTCTCAAACCATTATCATCACTGTTTTGGAGTGGGGGGAAAGATAGAAAAACTGCGGGGGGGGATGAAATGAAAAGCAGTGGGCAAAGTGAGACTATGAAATATAACATAAAACCCAAAACAGATGTAACAGGGTCATTTTTGACCAAGCACTCCCTTCGAACTGCTTCCCCCAATGCTGATTATACCACTCTTATATTTGGTCACCTGTCAACACTGCTTCGGAGCTCTTTACGAATCTGAGTTTTATGGCTGGGGGGGGGGAACTGAAAATATACTACAGTGACTTTTAAGAAATTAAATGCTCGAAGATGTAAAGCCCAGATCCGACTAGTAACCAGAACCAGCCAAGTCTTTCCTTGCGAGAGCTTCCCCCCCCTTTTCATTTCTATAAGGGAAATTACTGCTGATGCAGGGGGGGGATGCCAGTTGTTGTATGGCCGTAATCCAGATGAAAAAAAGGATGGAAGCACAGGGAGGGGGGGGGAAGGAAAAGGATCAGCAAGAAGAACGGGGTGGGGGAGGGAACGTCAAGGAGCAAGAACAGCAGAAACACAACAGAAAAGCCCCTTTTGAAACAGCAAAACTGTATGTTTACATGAGCACTGGCTTCTCACAGGGGAAAGGGGAGGGGGATGCCAGCTTCCAGGTGGTCAAACAACAAATATATACACTGCAAAAACCTCATTTATAAGTTAAAGGGTTCTATATGTTCCATCTTATAAAGTGCATTGTGTATTATTCATAATATTCTAACAGGTATATATTCATTACATGCAATATCAACAATAATAATCAGTTTGTACAGTCTAATCGCTACCAGTCAATTTACATCCTTTTTACACAAATCAACCCCAACGGGAGTTTCTAGAATTGTAGACCCGCTTCTCCTTGCTTAAAAGTCTTCTAAAGGGGGAAGTTTCCTTTTGTGGTTACACTGAAGTTTAAATTGATGTTTTGTTGCTGGTCCTACAATAGGCCCATTAAGCAGCTGACAATCATAGACGGAGCGCTCCTGTCTTTCTCAAGGCAGCCTTGATGGGTGCTTTGGTGGGTGGACTCTATGGCAATTTAACCCACTGAAGTCCCTGAGCTCCCCAGGCTCCCCCCCCCAAATCTCCAGGAGTTTCCTGACCTGGATATGGCAACCCTCTGATGCTCCACCCCCCACCATTGCCCAAGGGCCACCTGACAACCCTAGATTGCATGGGTACTTTTGTAAGTGGAAGAAGCCCCCTTAAGAACATAAGAAGGTCCATGTAGTCCAGCCTCCTGTCTCACACAGTACCCAACCAGTTACTCTGGGGGGCCAACAACAAAGCATAGCGGCCTTCTCTCGATGTTGCCTCCCGGCTCTGGGATTCAGAGGTTGACTACCTCTGAATGTGGAGGTTCCCCTCAGTTACCACGACTAGTAGCCACCGATAGACCTATCCTCCCTGAATCTGTCTAATCCCCCTTTGAAAGCGGTTTTTTCCTGTGGCCATCATTACATCCTCTGGCAGCAAATTCCTCATTTTAATCAGTGTAAAGAAGTATTTCCTGTTGTTCGTCCTGAACCTACTGCCCATCAGCTTCATTGGTTCTTGCTTTTTGGGAGAGGGAGAAGAATTTCTCTTTGTCAACTCTCTCCACCCCAGGCATAATTTTATAAACCTCTATCTACCAGAAAAATATCTACTTCTGCTTCATTGACTATGCTAAAGCCTTTGACTGTGTGGATCACAACAAACTATGGCAGGGCCTTAAAGAGATGGGAGTACCAGACCACCTCACATGTCTCTTGAGAAACCTGTATAAGGGCCAAGAAGCGACAGTTAGAACCGGATATGGAACAACTGATTGGTTCAGCATAGGAAAAGGAGTACGACAAGGATGTATATTGTCGCCTTGCTTATTTAATATATATGCAGAGTACATCATGCGAAATGCTGGCCTGGATGAATCACAAGCGGGAATTAAGATTGCTGGGGAAAAGATCAACAACCTCAGATATGCAGACGATACCACTCTGATGGCAGAAAGTGAAGAGGACCTCAAGAGCCTCTTGCTCAGGGTAAAAGAGGAGAGCGCAAAAGTGGGCTTGAAGCTCAACATCAAAAAAACTAAGATCATGGCATCCGGCCCCATCACTCCTTGGCAAATAGAAGGGGAAGCTGTGGAAGTAGTGACAGACTTCACGTTCCTGGGATCCCAGATCACTGCAGACTGTGACAGTAGTCATGAAATTAAAAGACGCCTGCTCCTTGGGAGGAAAGCGATGGCGAACCTAAACAGCATGATAAAAAGTAGAGACATCACCCTGCCAACAAAAGTCCGCATGGTCAAAGCAATGGTATTCCCAGTAGTCATGTATGGCTGCGAGAGCTGGACTATAAGGAAGGCCGAGCGCCGAAGAATAGATTCTTTTGAACTATGGTGCTGGAGAAGACTCTTGAGAATTCCTCGGACTGCAAGGAGATCAAATCAGTAAATCCTAAAATAAATCAACCCTTAGCCCAAGTTCTAAGGAAAATACTGAATATTGCCTGCTGTGTGTCAAACATCTTGAGGGCAGAATTAGGACAGACATCCTTGGAAGCCAGAGCATGGCCTTTTGCCTTTAAACTGAGATCAAAACAGCTCTGTGCTGAAAGTGGTTTGTTAGCTGCTATAAATCGAGATATGCATCTTATTATTTTCAGTCCCTTTCCTAATAATCCCTAAAACACAGATTGCCTTTTTGAGCTTTGCAGCACACTGGGCTGACACTTCCACTGAGCTACCCACTACAACCCCGAGATCTTTTCCCCTCTCAGTTTCAGCAAGTTCAGACCTCATTAGCTTATACATGAAACTGGGATTTTTTTTGTCCCAATGTGCCATCACCTTACATTTGTTGTTGTTCAGTCACACAGTCGAGTCTGACTCTTCGAAACCCCATGGACCAGATCATGCCAGGCCCTCCTGTCTTCCGCCGTCCTCTGAAGTTTGCTCAATTTCATGTTCGTTGCATCTATGACACTGTCTAACCATCTCATCCTTTGCCGTCCCCGTCTTCTTTGACCTTCCATCTTTCCCAGCATCAGGGTCTTCTCCAGGGAGTGCTCCCTTCTCATTGGGTGGCCAAAGTATTTGAGCTTCAGTTTCATTATCTGGCCTTCCAGGGAACAGTCAGGGTTGATTTCTTTTAGGGTTGACTGATTTGACCTTCTTGCAGTCCAAGGGTCTCTCAAGAGTCTTCTCCAGCACCATAGTTCAAAAGAATCTATTCTTCGGCGCTCGGCCTTCCTTATAATCCAACTCTCACAGCCATACATGACTACTGGGAATACCATTGCTTTGACCATGCGGATTTTTGTTGGCAGGGTGATGTCTCTACTTTTTATCAATCTGTTTAGGTTACCAACTTGGAACTTCATTTGACACATTGTTGCTCACTCACCCAGTTTCTGGAGGTCCTGTTGGATCTCTTCATGATACAGTCAGTCTTGGTTTTCATCGTCCTGAATAATGTTGCATCATAGGCAAACGTGGCCTCTACACTAGTCACACCTAGTTCCAGATCGTTTGTGAACAAATTAAATTGATCCAGCTCCCTTTTCCTTATGCAAATGGTGTTCCACGTGTTAGTGCATGACAGAGCCCCAGTCCACCAATTTAGACAGAGCAAAAATCTATATATCTAATACCCAAGTCGCCCCGTCTGTGCGGATCGCTAAATCCGCACTCCGGGGCGACCTGGGGGGCAGGGAGAGTTTTGTGCACTCTTGGGGCAGTCCCCAGGGGTGCACAAAAATCTAAAAACTAAAAAAAATATCGGGGGGATATTTAAATCCCCCTGAAAGTGTCAGAGCGTCCGTGCGCATGCGCACGGAACGCTCTGTGGAGGCTGCCGTCGCCATTTGGAAGGCGAGTGGCGAGCAGGGGGGGCAGAGCGGCGAGGGGCGAGCGGCTTGCCGCTCGGGCCTCGGCTCGGAGCCGGTGTGGGTGGGGGGGGGGGGGGGGGACAGG
>NW_015165304.1:227760-234344 GCF_001447785.1 Gekko japonicus | reverse complement strand
GGGGAGAGAGAGACAGAGAGAGAGAGAGACTGGGGGGAAGAGAGAGAAGGGGGGAGAGAGAGACAGAGAGAGAGAGAGACTGGGGGGAAGAGAGAGAAGGGGGGAAAGAGAGAGACCCCCCGCGAGTATCGCGGGTCCCCCCCTTGTAAATAAACTAAAAGGAATATTTGCCATGACTCGGAATACGGAGTTTGTAAACAGCCTGTTTTATGTACATATCTACAAAGTCTGTTGTGGGTAGCAAAAGGCTGACATCCCGTACAGAGAAGTCTGCAGGCTTACTTCAACCTGTGGCCCACTTGGGACGAGACCTTTTCAGCTCTCTCATTATACATCCTCATAGTAGGACTCTCATTAACAAGCCTTCCGAGCTGCATCATCGAACAGGAATCACTTGGTGCAATCCTTCATACCCAGAAAAACCTTTCTGCTAAAAAAAGAAAAAAGATGATAGGCTCTAACATTTCCTCCCCTTGCATTCACATTTTCCCTGCACAGAGAAATATTGGGGGGGGGGGGATGAGAAAGACCCTCTTTCCACTCTAGAATGGGAGCTAGGGTTGGCTTTGGACCGGACCTCCTTCCAAAAGCATGAAGGTGAGGCATGTTTGGCTGCTTCTGCCTCACACACCATGGCCATTTTTTTTTTACTTCACGTCACAGCTGATTTATGGAAAGCTGCTAGGGTTTTGAAGGCATGAGACATTCATAGTTGGTTTGCCATTGCCTGCCACTGTGTGGCAAGCCTGGTATTGGTGGTCTCCCATCCAAGTATTGACAAAGGCCAACCCTGCTTAGCTTCCAAGGTCCGTCATGATCAGACTAGCCTTGGCTACCCAGTTCTGGGCATGGCCGATAGGGAAGGTCTAATGATGCCTCCAGGTCAACTGGCCCCTGTCTTCTGTTGAAGGCTCTTCTCTGGTACTGGTCCATCCTGCAGAAATGCAAGTAAGGGATTCACCAGCTGCTTGCTTTCTTGCTTTGTATTCCCTTAACAGGGATGGTCATGTGGCTAAATAAATCTGGCCCTATGATTGGTGAGGCTGATATTTGGTGACAGGGTTTGTGCAGGTCACTCTTCCATAGGTAGGGAATGAGCATCCTGCAGCATATGGTACACCTGCTTACTGGCTCTTAGGGCCGGTGGGGTTTCGGGATGCTGTTGGGCAGCATCAACTAAATTCCAGCTGCTGTATGACATGGAGGAAGCAGGCTTAGAGCACCTCTCAGAAGTGGCAATGGAAGATGAAGCTTGGCTGTGCCAACTGGGCTGAGTTTGGAGCCCATACATGGGAAGCCTGTAGAGCCCAGGGGCATGACCTCCATTATGGTTTATCTATGTAACAGATAAATAGACATTAACAGTTTTACAGACTGGTCTTTACTGCAACCAGGGGTCATTTCCTGCAGGAGCGCACAGGAGCAGAGCTCTGGCAGTAAAGAGCCCAGGGGGTGGGCACATGCGACAAGCCCCACCCCCTGCTCCCAGCAGCTCTCAATTAGAGCAAGAAGCAGCCAGGTAAGTTGCAGAGCTCCCCCCGGTCCCCCGGTCCAACACAGTCTAGTGGCACCTTTCAGACCAAGTTTTATTCAGGTACGAGCTCTCCCTCCTTTGCAAGGACAGATCTGCAAAACAGTCCAGTGGAGCCTAAGCGGTGGGTGACCCCTGACTGCAACTAACTTCACCCATACCTGTGACTTGCATCTTCATTCAGAGGTATGGAGGCAATGTTCTACTGTGTGATTTCTTCCCTGCAAGCTGATGAGGTGTAGGTAGGGATGGGCATGCACTGAATCACGAAGCAAAATTCATCACAAATCTTGCCCTGTTCATGGTTTGTGAGCTGAAATTCATGACAGGTCTACTGTCATGAACATTTGTGAACTTTTAAAGCAGTTTGTGGCAGTTTGTGCTGGTTCATGGATAGAGCGGAAAGCAGGGATTTAAAGGAACTCTTAGTCCCTTTAACCCCCAGCTTTCTGTTCCCTGCAAAAGCCACAAAAACATCAGAAGGAAAAGGAGAAGGAGGAGGAGGTGGTGGATTTATACCCCTCCCTTCACTTGGAGTCTCAGAGCACCTTAGAATCTCCTTCTCTTCCTCTCCTCACAACAGACACCCTGAGAGGTAGGTGGGGCTGAGAGACCTCTGAGAGAACTGCTCTTGAGAGAAGAGCTCTGAGAGAACTATGACTGACCCAAGATCACCCAGCTGACTGCATGTGGAGAAGTGGGGAATCAAAGCCGGTTCTTCCAGATAAGAGGGGAAGGTTGAAGGCCCATTCTGCTGACCAGAGACAGAGAAAAAGAAGGGTACCAGCAGGCAGGGAATGAGGACTGGTGATGTAACCTTCCTCTCCCAGCCATTCTGAAACCCCTGGCAGCCTCATGGAGGGGAATGAGGGGTCCGCCCTGGTGACGGGTGTGGAGGTGGGGCGCGACATGCTGCAGACTTCATTCTACAGTCCTTCAATGGGGTTTTCTGGGCCACAAACCATGAACCAGTTTGAAGAGGGCAACCAGAATGGTGAGAGGATTGGAATCCAAGTCTTACGAGGAAATGCTGAAAGAGTTGGGTATGTTTAGCCTGGGAAAGAGAAGGCTTAGAGGGGACATGATTGCAGTCTTCAAGTATTTGAAGGGCTGTCATGTAGAAGATGGAGCAGATCTATTCTCTCTTGCTCCGGATTGCAAGACTATATGTAATGGATGGAAAAAAACAAGGGAGTCGATACCAGCTAAATATCAGGAGAAACTTCCTAACTGTGAGAGCGGTTGAGCAGTGGAGCAGTCTTCCCCGGAAGGTGGTGGATGCTCCTTCACTGGATGTTTTCAAGTGGAGGCTGGACAACCATCTTTTGGGTATGTTGTACGGCTATCTTTTGGCTATGCTCCTGCAGAGTGCACGGGGTTGGACTAGATGACCTGCAAGGTACCTTCCAGCTCTAACATTCTATGATTCTATGATTCACGAATGAACCTCCAGGATTCAAACCGACACCATCCTGTCCCCCCCCCCCCGGTTTGTACCCATCCCAGATATAGTCCCTCAAGGACTGAACTGTGTGAGGATATAAATGGTGCCTTCCTGGATCAGACCATCGACCCATCTAGTCCAGCACCCAGTTTCATACAGTGGGCAACCAGTTGGCCTGCAGAGCCAACAAGGAGTACACAGGAGACACAAAGCCTTCCTAGCACTGATATCCAGGGATTCACTGCCTCCAGATGTGAACATCCCCTTTGGTCATCATGACTGGTAGCCATTGAGACAGCCACTGAAGTGTTTTGTCATCTTCTGGGCATGGAACGGGGTCACTGGGGGTCTGCAGGGGGAGGTATTTGTGAATTCCCTGCATTGTGCAAGGGGTTGGACTAGATCACCCCGGACGTCCCTTCCAACTCTATAATTCTATGGTTCTATGACCTCTCCTCTGTAAATCTGACTCACATATTTTTCAAGCCGTCTTTTCAGGTGTCTATCTTTGCATCTGCTGGTGAAGATATCTACCGTCTAATCCCTCGCTGAGTGAAGAAGTGCTCCCCCCCCCCGTCCTGCACAACTTTGCTGCTTATATATCCCAGTTCCATATTTTGAGATATATCTGTAAAAAGCTCCCTACTGGCAAGGGTACCTTAAAGATAGGGTTGCCAACCTCCAAATAATCAAAGTGGGGTTACAATATTTCTGTGAGGCTGGAATGCTTCTCCCAACGCACAAGATATTATCTTTAGGGTGGCCAGGGGTTTCAAACATGCAGCCCGGGGGCCAGATCAGGCCCCCGGAGGGCTTCTATCAGGCCCGCAGTGGAACTGGCTGTCTTCTGCTGCTGCTTCCAGTTCAGCTGCTGCTGCTGCGTCATTGTAGATTTGCAGCTTACAGATACACACCTGAACAGCATACTCAAGACTGCAACAGCACAGACATTTTGATGCAATAATTCAGAGCAAGAGGTGTCAGTTATCATGCACTGTTAAATAAACAAAATATTGCAAGAGTGCTAATGCTAATGTTTTAAGCATGATTTTAAGTATTTTATTTATTTATTTATTGTATTTATAACCTGCCCTCCCCACAAGCGGGCTCAGGGTGGCTCACACTGCCTGGCACAGGTTCATATACAATCAAAACATTTAAAACTTAAAACATTTAACACTGTTAAAACATTTAAAATATTTAAACAATTGACGTAAGAAGAAACCCTTCGTGTCTTTTATAAAGTTTATATCTCCTCTCCCTAGCATTACATTTTATGACACACGTGGCCTGTCCCAGCAAGGTCTCATTCGGCCCTCGTAACAAATGAGTTTGACACCCCTGCACAAAGGGTATTTTTTTTTTAATTGACAGAACTAGAAGCTAGGACAATAAACATGAGTATGCAGAAAATAAGGAACAATAAATAAAGGTCCTCTTCTTCAGATACCCTTCAAAATAGACCGGCCTATGAACTATGGAGAATCTCTAATCTCTGAATAAGTAGTCAAGTTTATTTGCCTTGAAGTAAAGTCTCTATTTTATCTTTCCAACTTAGTTGTTGCAATGTGCCCCCAACACATCCCTGAGTGAGCAATAAACCATTTCCAGCACTGCACTGACGATTCTGAAATTCACATTACTTCTCTGCAGTGAACCTGTCATGGATTATGCTATCTCAAGGAAATGAGGGCTGGAACAACAACTTTCAGCCAAGATATTCAGTTGACTGGCATTTTAAAAATTCATTGAAAATAGTGGCTTACCGTGATGGCAGTGTGAATGCTTAGCCATCCAGGGAAAAGCTGTTCGACGCTGGATTGCCAAAACATGAGGGGAAATCTCTCGTGATACTTCAGTGATGAAGTGTCAAAATCATTGGCTTGGGTTGGGTACAGGGGACCATGTATGCATTAATCTGACACAAAAGGAAGTGATCAAGTTGCAAACAAAAAATTGTGACATGCTAATGAGGACAAGGCAGGAAAAAATATATGT
The DNA here is from genome assembly GCF_001447785.1 of Gekko japonicus. Classification (NCBI taxonomy): domain Eukaryota; kingdom Metazoa; phylum Chordata; class Lepidosauria; order Squamata; family Gekkonidae; genus Gekko; species Gekko japonicus. The sequence goes on along the minus strand of NW_015165304.1, from coordinate 229,371 downwards.
TCCTGGCAGTGTTCCCTCTAAGCTAAATTAGTGTGAGCCATCTCACAGATTTTCAGTCTCCGGCTCACAGATGTTTGTCTTAGCTCAGGAAGGGACGGCTCCAGAGCAAACTAATTGATGCAGGAGCCAAATGGCTCACTCACAACTTTAATGCCAGTAGCCCACAAAGTAGAATTTTTGCTCACCCAACCCCACAGCTTACAGGGAACATTGGTGCCTGGTAAACACTTTCCAAATCTGCAACAAAATAGGCTCCCTCTAAGCTGTGGAGTTTTGTGAGCAAAAACTATATTTTGCGAGCTACTGCCATTAAAAAGGCGACAGAGCGATTTGGCTGCTGCATCAGTTAGTTTGCTGCGAAGCCATCCTTCCTGAGCGAAGACAAAAAGTGTGTGAGCCAGGGGTTAAAAAACTGTGAGCTAGGTCATACTTAGAGGGAACATGATTACCTGACCGTTCACACCTGCCCTGAACTGGATAGTCTAGGCTAGCCTGATCTCATCAGATCTTGGAAGCTAAGCAGGGTTGGCCTGGGCTGCTGTGCAGAGGCAGGCAATGGCAAACCACCTCTGAACATCTCTTGCCTTAAAAACCCCACAGGGTCAGCGTCAAGACAGCTGTGATTTGATGGCTTTAAAAAGAAGAAGAAGAAGCAGAACAGGAGGGAGTGGTTGCATCCAATCCCAAGCTATTTCTAACAGATTGGGCACTAAAGTGTAGTAGCTAGAGTTTCGGGCTACATTTTTAGGAGACCTGTGTTCAGATTCCCCCCCAGCCATAACGTTATTTGAGTGATCCAGGGCCAGTCACCCTCTTTCAGCCTAAGCTCTCGTGCAAGCTTGTTGTGTGGATAAAATGGGAGGGGGGGGGGCTGTGTACAACACTCTGAGATCCACGGAAGAAGAGAAGGATAAAAAGGTAATAGAGACATAGTGAGGTGTTGTCCTACCAGAGTAGACCAGTTTCACTGGTTCATGGTACCAGAACAATATTGCAATGAAGAAGAAGAAGAGGAAGAAGAAGAAGGAGGAGGAGGGGGAGGAGAAGGAGGAGGAGGAGGAGATTGGATTTATACTCTGCCCTTCACTACCCAAAGGAGTCTCAGAGCAGTTTACAAATTCCTTTCCCTTCCTCTCCCCACAACAGACACCCTGTGAGGCAGGTGATGCTGAGAGAGCTCTGACAGAACAGCTGTGCCAGAACTATGGCTTGCCCAAGGTCATCCAGCAGGTGCAAGTGGAGGAGTGGGGAATCAAACCCGGTTCTCCCAGATTAGAGTCTGCGCACTTAACCACGACACCAAACAACCTATGTTCTGGCTGCCTGATAGAGCTTGAGAGATATGCTACCCTAGATAGGTTATTAAGGCCCTGTCCATACGAGCCCATTTGGGCCGGGAGCGGGACAGAACAACGGGGGCGGAGCAAACCGGCGCGATCCCACCTCAACATCTGGGGAGCGTGCCAGATCCATCCCGGATCCGTCCCTTCCAGCGTTGCTCCGCGCCAAAAAAGAACCACCTCCCAAGGTGGTTCTTTCTGAAGGGCCGCAGCAACGCTGGCCGTGGGATCGCCGGCGCGTCCTTGCGCCAGCGCATCCCCGGCTCCTGGC
>NW_015165304.1:215683-227369 GCF_001447785.1 Gekko japonicus | reverse complement strand
TCTTCAAGGCGCATTCAGAGTCGCTTCTTCGCGTGCTGGCATCTTTTAAATTCCCAATCTTATGGAGGAGCTTCTTCTGTTTTTCTCTTTCCGGCTTCTTCCAGTCCTCTTTCGGGTCGCTGTTAACACTTTCATTTCATCTGCTATAAATCCTCATTTTTTCATGCCTTTTCAAATGATCACTGGCTTTGAGAATGGTTTTTTCATTTCGGTTTCGCTTTTAACCGCTCCCATTCTCTTCGCTGGACCTTCCTCCGCAACTGTTGACTTATAAAAGCGCTAGCAAGGCACTTTCTCGCTGTCACAGTTCATCTATTCTCACAATTCCCGTCAGATTCACAGTCTTAAACAGTCCAAACATTAAACAGCCGGCTCTCATGCAGACAAACGCCCAGACCGGAAGTTCCTCCCTTCTTCTCCGTTTGTTTTTTGCCCAGCTCCGACATCTTAACATTTTTGTTTATTTTTAATACAGTTCTTGAAACGCGCTTCAAGCGATAAAGTTTTTTTTCTTACTTTACTCCAAATGCATCAAAAGAAGTCACTACTATTTGCACAGTCCATTCCCCCCCTTTTTTTCTCGCTTACAAAGTTAATGGATTAACCTCCTCGTCTTTTCCGCTGATGGGGGGGGGCACTCTTAATTCTTTTTCTCCGCATTTTGACAACTCACAGTTTAGCCGATCTTTTCTTTTTTCCTTTTATCGGTTGTTCGCTTTATCACTCGGTGACGTCTGGTGGCTCCGCTAAACCCCGTACGGGGTCGCTCTGAAAATATGCTGCTATCTTAAGAGCCTTGTGCTCACAAAGAAAAATCATTGTGCCTTATGTCCTTTATGTATATTACTGTCCTTGAAAAAGATTGTATTCAAAACGGGTAAATTACCAGAGTCCCGTGGGACTAGTGATTGTGAAACTGATAAGGTGCTGCTTGAATGTTTGAAAAGAATGTAAACCTGCACTCTGATGTATTGTTAGGGTGAGACCTGTTTTTGATAATATTTGACAACAATATTTATATAACAGTATAGAAAAATAAAATAAAAAATAAAAAGCACAACATTGATCTTGCTTAAACGTACATCTACTATGCACAGTGGTACATACTTTTGCACGGCTTCCGGAAGGAGCAAACTAAGGGGAGTCCTCATGGTTTCATTGTACATTAAGGAATCCAGGGGAGAAGAGATGAAGAAGCACAGCAAATGTGTTTCCTGTTCTCTGTTGGGGGTTTTATTGAGCTTGAAGTCACCCTGTAATGAGACGTGTATGCACTGTATCCACTGCAGCTACACTCATTCAGATGTGGCTGTTACCATGGAAGTCAGAGAAGAAGACACAGAAGTGGTTTCTACCTCCTGTTAGGGTTGCCAATCTCCAGGGGGTGACTGGAGAGCTCTTGGGTTTACAACTGATCTCCACACAACAGAGATCATTTCACCTGGAGAAAATGGCCACTTTGGAAGGTGGACTCTTTGGCATTCTACCCCATCGAAGTCTATCCCCTCCCCCAAACTCCACAATCCTCAGGCTCCACCCCCAAAATCTCCAGGTAGTTCCCAACCCAGAGTTGGCAACCCCACTTCCTGTTTCTGCCGAATCTTGTCATCTGAAGCCAAATTTGGGGGATCCCATCACAGAACCTAAACATGTTCCAAACAGCAATGAAAATCAGATCAATTCAGTTGGTTTTGTGGTTAGGACTGGTGGACTCTAATCCGGAGAACTGGATTTTATTCCCCACTACTCCTCCACATGTAGCCAGCTGGGTGACCTTGGTCCAGTCACAGTTCTCTCAGAACTGTTCCCTCAAGAGTAGTTCTCTCAGAGCTCTTTGAGCCCCACCTACCTCACAGGGTGTCTGCTGTGGGGACAGGAAGGGAAAGGAGATTGTAAAATGCTTTGAGACTCCAACTGAAGGGCGGGGTACAAATCCAAGCTCTACAGAGCCAGTTTGGTGTAGTGGTTAAGTGCATGGACTCTAATCTGGGAGAACCAGGTTTGATTCCCCACTCCTCCACTTGCAGCTACTGGATGACCTTGGGCAAGCCGTAGTTCTTTCAGAGCTGTTCTCTCAAGGACAGTTCTTGAAAGAGCTCTCTCAGCCCCACTTACCTCACAGGGTGTCTGTTATGGGGAGGGGAAGGGAAAGGAGTTTGTAAGCCACTCTGAGACTCCGAGTGAAGGTTGGGGTATAAATCCAATTTCCTCCTCCTCCTCCTCCTCCTCCTCCTCCTTCTTGGTGGTTGCTTAGGTAGAGGTATACTGATGGTCATAACTCGAGTTTCCTCCTCCTCCTCCTCCTCCTCCTCCTCCTCCTTCTTCGTGGTTGCTCAGTTAGCGGTATACTGATGCTGTTCCAGATATTGTTAACTGAGAATCGTTATCCTGAATCTACATAATCCATACAAGAGATACCATGAACTTTGTCGTAAGCATATTTGACAAGTTTATACAATGCATACAATGGCTGTGATAATGCATGATCTGAACATCTGTCTGCTGTCCATCTTAAACCAATGCTAAGTAGCTTTCAATTGCACAGTAGCAGTGGAGATAGAGTTTGATTTTCTTGTCCTGCTGGGTTTTTTGCATTTATGCAGAAGGTTAGATTCTTCTGCTCAGGATCCTGGATAAGTTGCATCAAGTAAATAAATCACTCGAGGGTCGCGATGCTTCTTGTAAGGCTGTGAACATTTCCCTGCACAAAATAATGTTGATAACATATATTTTAAACATCAAATGGTAAGAATTTCTCTTTTAAAATGCAATATTAAATACTTGCTCACTGTTTAGGATCAGTGACCGGCTGCTGAGTGGTGTGCAGTAGGAATAAGTTCTGTGTGAGAGGGGGGAAAGTGGGACTCCAGTGAGCTGTGTGTGAGAACAGGAACATGTGGAATGTTGCTGATTATACTGCACTTTGCTGTTTCCATATCGTAAAAGTAACCCTGCTCAAACTGCTCAAAAACAGTCAAACTGATAAACAAAAAAACCCTCACTATCTGGCAACCAGTGAACAGACCATGAGCCCAAATGGTGGGTGTTTGAGAATCTCTAATCTGTACATTGAACATTGTATTTGTTACTGGCTCAGATTATTTTGTAGCTCATTGGGTGTGTCTTTCAACCTCATCAGCATATCAGCTTCTGAATAACAAATATAACAGCCTACTTTTGCTCACAATGTAATATGGTTGCTTTATTTTTTAGAACATTTTAAAGCCGCCTTTCCATTCAATTAAGATCCACAAGGCTGCGAACATTTTAGAAAATAAACAAGCAAAAATAATGTTAAAATATATAATTCAATCAAAACACATAAAAAACATGTACTCCAAGATTCATCACAGTCAAAGTCTTGATCTCATCTTCAAATCTCTTTTAAATAACGTCACTCCCTGATCAATCCCTTGAGTGTGAAAAAATGTTAGAAGTAGACTAACCAGACGAACTCTATGCTCCATAGGATTCAATAGGATCACTCTTTAACATTTATTGCAGAACTATGGTCCAACAACAACAACAATCCAAAGCCTTTTATTAGCATATAAATAAAGATATAGTAATCTAAATACAAAATCATGCAGAGTAAAATTAAAATTGCAGAGTAACATCACAGAGGAACATCATAATAAAACCTAATTCATGATATCACTTATCAGGCCGTAGGACCATGGCACTGCAGAGAAACTTTGCTACTATTTCAATTATTTCTGTATCTGGATTATCGAGCAAAAAAAGGAGCTTAAAATCATCAGGGGTCTCTAAAAATTGGCCGAATATGGGATATAGAAGATCCCGACGGGACGTGAAATAGAGAGGGCACTGGAGGAGGATATGGGTGACAGTTTCAACACAGTCCTTCATACAAGGACAGCACCTGCTAGGATACGGAATCCCTTGGAATCTGCCAGATAAGGTAGCTGAAGGAAGAACATTAAATCAAGCCAAGGATATGGCTCTACGCACATTTGGAGCTGTGAGGTGATAGAGGTATACTGCTGGAAGATTTGCATTAGGAATAATCCCCAGATTTAAGGGAGAACAGGTTCTGTTAGCCAGGCTATAAAGAGTTTGTAGCTCTGATCCCAATAAACTAGATTTTATTTTTTAAAAGGCCTCAGACTCAGAAAGCATACGTAAGGATTCTAGGAACAAGCAGAACTATGGTAAAGATCTCACCTCAGGCTATTTCTTGGTTTCTTTTTATTCCATGATCCAGGGAGCTCAATTCTTCCTCTTCCCTGGTCGGACATAAATTGAGGTGCTGGTCAGAAGACAATGCAGCGCATCAAAGGAAGAGTTGTCATTGAAGAAGACACTGAAGTAAGGAATATGTGAAAGACAGCCTCTAAAAAATAAATTAGATGACACTATAGAGTTGAGTGTGGACCCTGGGAACTCAGCACGAATTCTTCATGAGCAGTAGGATGTAATATTTGGATCAATTATCTGTAAGAAATGTATATTTTCCGACCTCAGGCTCTTCTTGGGAAGCTCTCCAGACTCAAGTGCTGGAGGCGCTTTTATCATGTAGCTGTCATTTAATATAAATTATTTTAGTGCATCAGGAACAAAACAATAGCAGAAAAGGTATCAGGAGAAAGGGGATCATGAAGGATGTAGAGCTGGAAGGAGAGGAAACAAATCCAGTGATTCCATTATGGACTTTGAAGAAGTTTAGGAACACCAATTTCCTTTTTTAAAAAACACCCTAATTTTAGTTTGTTTTGATTACTCAGTATGTCGAGAGAAGAGAGGAAAAGAGATTGGATTTATATCCTGCCCTTCACTACCTGAATGAGTCTCGGGGTGGTTTACAATCCCTTTTCTTTCCCCTCCCCACAACAGACACCCTGTGAGGTAGGTAGGGCTGAGAGAGCTCTCGAGAACTGCCCTTGAGATAACAGCTCTGAAAGAACTTATGACTGACCCTAGGTCACAACAGCAGCTGCGTGTGGAGGAGTGGGGAATCAAACCCTGTTCTCCCAGATTAGAGTCCATGCTCTTAACCATTACACCAAACTGTAATAAAAAGGCTGTATATTCAAGCTAACTCTAGTCATAGCCCATGAGTTTGATCCAACAAATTATTTTTAACTGGTAGAACAGGGAGGAGAGATTCCCCTTTGACCACCAAAAAGGCTGTCCTAGGGACTCACGTGAGATGGGGGCTGTATTCACAAGGCGAGCTAGATAAGATTGAATGGGAAAAAAAGCTGTCCGGGGAGGCTTTGATGGATTTCCTATTTTTCCCACCTGTCAGGAATAGCAAAAGTAAGGGAGTTGCCCAATACCTAGCAATATATAGCTGAAATTGTGTTCAGTGCTACCTTCAGTTTGCAAGACCTGAGCAAGGCTATTAAGGATAGGATGCTTTGGAGGACATTCATACTTTCCCTGAAAGGCCAGATGCTGAAGCTGAAGCTCAAGTACTTTGGCCACCCAATGGGTGCGTTCAGACGGGGGCTTTACATCAGTATAGGTGCCAGTTGCAATCGCTGTACTCACCGACGTTCAGACGGCGAACATCTGCCTCCTGTCTCTAACCAATGTAAAGCCCTTTACACCATTGCACTCTTCCACTAGGTCCCAAGTGGTGGTATACTGAGTGCAACGGTTGCTTTCGATCTTCCCCGGCATCTGATCGCTCTCCACCGGTGCCCTAGCCATTTCCGTTGGAAGCCTGAGGCTTCCGGTTTTCCCCCGCCATTTTTTTAAAAAAACAGAGCGATATGCGCTTGGGCGAAGCTTCGCCCTGAGCGTTTGTTAAAAAAAATCCCTTACTTTACCTATCCGGAGGAGTCTGGGACTTAAGGGAGGCCAGTTTGGGCTTTAAACTTTAAAGGTAAGTCCTTACCAGTGTTCCCTCTAAGCTGAGTTAGTGTGAGCTAGCTCACAGTTTTTTTTGCCTCTGGCTCACACATTTTTGTCTTAGCTCAGGAAGGATGGCTCCAGTGCAAACTAATTTATGCAGTAACCAAATCACCTGCTCAGAACTTTAATGCCAGTAGCTCACAAAGTAGATTTTTTGCTCAAAGGACTCCACAGCTTAGAGGGAACATTGGTCCTTACCTTTAAAGTTTAAATGTAATGGGGGTGTGTGTTGAGCATGCGCAAAGATCACCATTCTGTGAATGGCTGCCTATGCGCATGCTCAAACTGTGTGTGTTTTTTTAAAAACGCCGACGGCCACAGCGTGTGACCGGGCGTACAACGATGGGAACCGCAAAATGGAGGTAAGTGTGATCGCGTTTATGCCGGCAGAAAGCCCCCGTCTGAATGCACCCAATGAGAAGGGAGCACTCACTGGATAAGACCCTGATGCTGGGAAAGACTGAAGGTCAAAGAAGAAGGGGACGGCGAAGGATGAGATGGTTAGACAGTGTTATCGAGGCAACAAACATGAAAATCAGCAAACTTCGGAGGACAGCGGAAGGCAGGAGGGCCTGGCGTGATGTGGTCCATGGGATCGTGAAGAGTCAGACTCGACTGTGCGACTGAACAACATCGTCAACAACAACACTGTATTGTTACCAAATCACTAATGCACAAGCAGCCCCTGTAGCTAGCAAAAATGTCCTCCTGCTAGCAAAGCGAAAACAAGTATATTGTGAGATATTAATGACCAAGATCCTAACCAGTGTATACCAGAGTTGAGATACAGACCAACCCTCAAAATAAATGAACAGGAATAAGCTTCTAAAACAGGAAAAGGAATGTATTGAATTGACAGGAAAAGAACCAAGTTACATCAGGTAAATCAAAATAGAGGAGCTACAGAAAGGAAATAAACACATGTGTACATGTGAATACCTAACAAACTACCTGCTATTAAGGGAGGAAATAAAAGGGGAGAATCAAAAACATACAAGCTTGCTTCCTAAAGATGGAAGGGGGGGGGGGAGCTCTGGAGAGGGAAATGGACCAGATTGGAGAAGCAGAGCAGCACCGGGTGGAAGAGTAGAGAAGCCAACCCTACAGTTGGGATAACAGGATGGATTCCAAAACTGGTTACACATTTTATGGACTGAGGGAAAACTTTTTATACATTTTTGCTAAGATTCAGGAGGAGAAAGGGTGTCAGCACTGGAATGTGGGAGTGATGAAATGCCCATCTCTCTGAAAATGAGCTAATTTGAAAAGGGTTGTATATGTGTGTGTGTGTGTGTACATTGTGGAAGGGAGTTTGCTTCTTGTGTGTTGAACGAGAAGTGTTCCTTCAGGGAGAGTGAGAGGTTAGATAGGCAAGTATCGATGACTGAGTATTTTACATGATGAACAAAGTTTGAGTCCAGGGGCACCTCTAAGGCCAACAAAGTTTTATTCACGGTATAAGCTTCCTTATGTAAGCACGCTTCTTCAGATATCTGAAGAAGTGTGCTTGCACATGAATGTGTATACTGTGAATAAAAGTTGGTTGGTCCAAAAGGTGCCACTGGACTCAAACTTTGTTCTGCTATTTCAGACCAACATGTCTACCCCACCTGAATCTATTTTATATGATGGAAAAGGGGGGAAGTCTTCCTATGCAGCACTTAAGGAGGAAATTTGCTGGGGCAAACTTGTTACTCATTGTCTTCCCCCCCCAAAAAAAAAAACAATTTATTAGGATATATTAAGAGGTCAAACATACATCATACTACTAATTGTTATACATCCTTTTCTCCTATTTCCCCACCCCTTTTGACTTCCCACAGTGCTCCAACCTCCAGCCCACATCTTAAATTCTCTCCTTTCCCCCCTTACTCGTTAATCACATTCTATAGGTAACATATCTTTCAACTATTATTCTTATACATTTATCCTTCTAATATCATTCTTTTTTCAATAGTTATCAAAGCAAATTAAGTTGTTCTTTACATCCCAATATTTTTCTAAATAGTCTTTAAAGTCTATCCAGTCTGCGAAAAATTCTTCTGCTTCCAGATTTTTTAAGCTTTCTTTTCATTTTGTCCATTTCCGCCATAAAAAAGTAATTTCTTTATCCACTCCCCAATTTCGGGAGTTCTGTCTTGCTTCCAGCATTGAGCCTATGTCATTCTAGCAGTTGTGATCGTGTACCACATCAAAGTCCTTTTCGCCATGTTGACTTCTTCCATCGTTACTCATTGTTTTGATCACCTGGGTCTTTTGTTAAAGTCAGATTATCAGGGAGGGAACCCTTTAGGTCCTTGAGGGAAAAGGCCCTTCAGTTGACTTCCACTGGAGATGGGGTGGTTTGCCATTGCCTGCCTCTGCACAGTGACCCTGGACTTCTTTGATGGTCTCCCATCCAAATGCTAACCATGGCTGACCTTGCTTAGTTTCTGAAATCCGATGAGATCATCAGAGTAGTCTTGGATCAAGAAAGAGTCTAAGGATCAAGGAATGATCTAATTTATCAAGATCAAAGAATTATCTAATTTAGTTGCTTTTAAAACAGAAGAAGAAGAAGAAGAAGAAGAAGAATTGGATTTATATCCCACCCTTCACTACCTGAAGGAGTCTCAGAGCAGCTACAATTTCTTTTCCCTTCCCCTCCCCACAACAGACACCCTGTGAGGTAGGTGGGGCTGAGAGAGCTCTTTTGAGGACTGATGATCATGAGAGAACAGCTCTGAAAGAACTTGTAACTGAGCCAAAGTCACTCCAGCAGCTGCGTGTGGAAAAGTGGAGAATCAAACCCGGTTCTCCGAGATTAGTGTCTGTGCTCCTAACCACTATACCAAACTGCCTATGGGTGACATTCGGCAAGCTTTCCACTGTTGAGAAGTGGAGTAGAGGGCCCTTCCTTTTAAAATTAATTTTATTTATATTGGCAACTCTCTAAAATAGATGCCAACTATTGAAATACTCATGATAATATCTACAGAATGGAACAACCATCAAGTAAAGTAAAGGTAAAGGTTCCCTTGCTTGAAAGCCAGTCGAATCCGACTCTAGGGTTGCGGTGCTCATCTCCGTTTCAAAGCCGAAGAGCCAGCGCTGTCCGAAGACGTTTCCGTGGTCATGTGGCCGGCATGACTAAACACCAAGGCGCACGGAACGCTGTTACCTTCCCACCGAAGTGGTACCTATTTATCTACTTGCAATTTCTTGCTTTCGAACTGCTAGGTTGGCAGGAGCTGGAACTAGAGACGGGAGCTCACTCCATCATGCGGCACCCGGGTCTCGAACTGCTGAACTACTGACCTTTCACAGTCTGCAGTTTAATATGTTACATTATAGGTGTGGTGTGGCGGTGCTTCAACTGCCCAAAAGGCTATGCTGGCGGTCATGGGTCCTCCATGGCCAAAAGCCATGTGGGATGGAGGCTGTAGGAAAGAGGGGTGTGAAGTAAGGTGGTGAGATCTATGTCACCTAATTCCCTTCTTTTGTACAGCCCCTACTTCCCATTTTCCCCCATGCAGGTCCCACGATCTCCGTCATAGACTTCTTGTTGGCTGAAGGGTACCCCCTTCTCCCCTTTTTCACCAGTGGAAAAAGCGAGTTGGATCCAACCCTGTGTAGCAATCTGGCAAGGATGATATTTCTGAGCGCTGGTAATTTCTGCGAGCTGTTATTTATAAAAGAATAGCTGACAGATGGTTGCCATTTTCCTGGCACGGCAACCGTTCTTCTGAGAGAGCAAAGTTTTGTGTGTCTGCACAAATCTTTTTTTTTTTCTTTTCGGTTTACAGTCAGCTACTTTGCACTCCACCGGCCTTTCGCACGGAGGTTTGTTATTCTGTGCGACTCAGCCCTTTCGAGCACATAAATGTGCTGCTTAAGATAGTCAATGAGAACCATCACATCACTTTGCGTGCCCAGAGCAAATCGGAAAGGACCAAATATCACATCTGTCCTCCAGAGTGATGGAGCTGCCCATATCTATTACTGTCAGTGACAGCCATGCCAAGCTCAGCATTAACCTCCCTTTATATTTCATTACTGCCTATCACTCCGAGGAAGTTCTAATTGGACAGCTGTGTGAAACATGGCCCGGCTCCATCCTGCCAGAATGGCAACAAAACGGACGGGAACCCAGAGAGTCATAGCTTTGAACTTTCCGTGGATGTGTTTATTTGATCCAAGCATGGTTGCAGGTCGCCTTCTGCAAAATACCTATAAGCGTTACAAGGCGGGGGGGGGGAGGGTGAATATCAAAGCGGCTAGATGTCTCAGCCAATCGGATGGGTGTGTGAACCTTTTGCTTCCTGGATTTGTCCACATCCCACAAAGCCAGTTTGGTGTAGGGGTTAAGTGCATGGACTCTAATCTGGGAGAACCGGGTTTGATTCACCACTCCTCCACTTGGGGCTGCTGGTGTGACTTTGGGCATCTGAATGTGGTTTTGAGCTGCACCTCTTCCTCAGTGTTGAGAAAATGTGGAGTGAATGCCAGATGCAGAACCAGCCTTGGGCTGCGGTCACACGAGCAAGAAAATGTTCTTGCAAGGACAGTTCTGGAAAGAGCTCTCTCAGCCCCACCTACCTCATTAGGTGTCTGTTGTGGGGAGGGGAAGGGAAAGGAGTTTGCAAGCCGCTTTGAGAAGCCTCAAGTGAAAGGCGGGGTATAAATCCAATCTCCTCCTCCTCCTCCCCCCCCCTCCTCCTCCTCCTCCTCTTCCAAAGGGGACACTTTTTCAGATGCCAGCAAAAAATTTAAATGAAACCTAAGGCCTAGGATGGCAACTCTAGAATGTGACCTGAAATATGCTGGGTTCATTAGGTTCCCCAAAAGAGTGGTCCTCAACGTGGTGCCCATAGGCACTTTTCCTGATGCCTAGCAAGTGGGCAGGACCAGGTGGGGCTTTTGCCCAGCAAAGCATCTGATTGACTGCTGGAGTTTTGATTGGCTGTCCAGATTTTAAAAAAAAATTGTTGTGGCAGCAGTTGCTACCACAGCACAAAGATTTTCACTGTGCGACTGAAGGTAAGCAGCGACAGCCATTTTGTGGCTGGTTTAGGGTTGTCAGGCCCCCAATCCGGGCAGGGGTTCTCCTAATTTTGCAGGCCCCTTTCCGCTGCTGGACAGCTGTTATCATGCCACCAATGGGGGGGGGGGGTGACGTGATAGTTTTGAGGCAAAACTCTATGGTAAAATTGTGCTCAAACCATAGAGTTTTGCCCAAAAACTAGAGTGTCACCCCAATGTTGGTGACATGATTCCATCACTTCTGGGTGACATCATTGTGCCCACACACCAGGACATCCTGAAACAGAACCTGAGCCCCCGCCAACGGCCAGGTAGGATCTGTCAACCCTAGGCTGGTTCTATCTACACTGGCAGACATTTTGTGACTGCGCCCACCACCCTGTGTCAGAATTCTAAAGATGCCTACCGTCTCAAAAAGGCTGGGGACTTCTGGCCTAAATTATCTGCAGCACAAATTAGAGACTTACCCGCAACAGAGAAATGGGGTTTGCATTTGCCAAATCTTGTTTTCAGACCCCTCCGTGCTAAGGAGCCTTCTCTTTCTTTGCCTTTTTATCAATAACCATCTGTGAATATGTCCCTCCCCCCTTCAGTGGAGCATTTTTTGTTGCTAGAGTACCTGATTGCTTTGTCTGGTTTATGGCAATTTTTACAGCATTCCAATACTATTTATTTTGTTTTGTTTTGTTAATCGCCCAGTCCCTGCAGTGCAGGGCTCTGGGCGATATATAAAATTCATAAAAACAAGAAGAAGAAGAAGAGGAGGAGGAGGAGGAGGAGGAGG
>NW_015165304.1:194189-215543 GCF_001447785.1 Gekko japonicus | reverse complement strand
AGGAGGAGATTAGATTTATACCCCGCCCTTCACAACCCAAAGGTGTCTCAGAGTGGCTTTCAAACTCCTTTCCTTTCCCCTCCCCACAACAGACACCCTGTGAGCAGAGTTCCCTCTAAGCTGAGTTAGTGTGAGCTAGCTCACAGTTTTTTAGCCTCTGGCTCACACAGTTTTCTCTTAGCTCAGGAAGGATGGATCCAGAGCAAACTAATCTATGCAGTAGCCAAATCGCTCGCTCACAGCTTTAATGCTAGTAGCTCACAAAGTAGAATTTTTGCTCACAAGTCTCCACAGCTTAGAGGGAGCATTGCCTGTGACGTAGGTGGGGCTGAGAGAGCTCTGACAGAAACTGCTCTTTTTCAAGTACAGCTCTTATCAGAACTAAGGCTCGCCCAAGGTCATCCAACCAGGTGCAAGTGGAGGAGTGGGGAATCAAACCCGGCTCTCCCAGATTAGAGTCCGCGCACTTAAGCACTACACCAAACTGGATAAAACAATTAAAACAATACGATATTTCAAACAAAAAGATGGCGTATATCAATTTGTCCCATTACAGACTGCAGGCTGCTTCGTGGGTGGGGGGAAAGAGGGTAAAACAGATACGGAAAGCAGCTGGGGCAGGAAGGGTGCCAGCTATGATGGAAACGGTCGATGCCCTCTACCAAAGGCCACTTAGATTTTATACTCCATTTATATGCAATTGACACCAATCCAAATGTCTAAAATTGGGGGGGGGAGCTGAAAGGTCAGCACAAGGAAGCCTTAAATGGGATTTTTTTTAGAAAAAAATAATCAAAACAACGGGTCTGTGAAATTTGGTAACATCTCTGCATATACTGGCAACTCTATATGTCCGCTTCCTCTTGGCAAAGCCTCCGATTATTTCTGTGTGAACCCTCTATCCGTTCTTTCACGCCACTCTTTTTTCTTGCTATGCCACCACTCCTTCTCGATAGCCACACCCCTCTCACTGGAGTTGCCAACCTCCAGGTGGTAGCTGGAGATCTCCTGGGATTACAACTAATCTCCAAGTGACAGAGATCAGTTCCCCTGTTGAAAATGCCCACTTTGGAAGATGGACTCTATGGCCTTAATACCACACTGAAGTCCCTCCCCTCCCCCCCAAATCTCCAGGTTTTTCCCAACCTGGAGCTGGCAACCATATCTCCCACCTTACAACTGTTTAAACGACCTCTGAAAATGGCTCTTTTTCTCCACGTTGTCCTTTAACGTGTGAATCTCTCATTGCCTTTCCCTTTATGACCCTTCCCTCTTACTTCCTTACTTCCTCTTACGTCTCCCACCCCCCACCAGCTTTTTTGGCCAATCGTCCACCAGTGGCCTGATCCTGACTGGACATCTGATTGGATATTGATTTGCTTTAACATCTAATCTCTCTGCTTACGTGGTATTTTATGATATGATATTACTATGTGCAAGGGTCATTTCGTAGAAAAAGAGGTGGGGGAGCTCATTAGCATAACTCATTAGCATAACTTATTAGCATATGCACACACCCCTGATATCACCAGAAGTGTCAGAAGGCAGCACCCACCGCTCAGGCTCCACTGGACTGTTTTGGATTGCTAGATATTGGGGGGGGGGAGGTGCAGATCTGTCCTCACAGAGGAGGGAAAGCTTGTACCTGAATAAAACTTGGTCTTAAAGGTGCCACTGGACTGTTTTGGACTGGCGGGGCCAGGGGGAGCTCTGCAGCTTACCTGGCTGCTTCTTGCTCTGACTGAGGACTGCTGGGAGCAGGGGGCGGGGCTTGTTGCATGTGCCCGCCCCCTGGGCTCTTTACTGCCAGAGCTCTGTTCCTGTGCGCTCCTGCAGGAAATGACCCCTGACTATGTGTAAATTGTTATTTTAATATCATTTTAATCATATCATTTTAATTGTTGTACACCATCCTGAGCCCATTTGGGGAGGGCGGTATATAAATCAAATCAAAAAAATAAAATAAATAAAATAAGGTTTACATTCTGAACAGGCAGGGATTATTTTTTTATTGAATATCGTTTCCATACAGCTTTTAGATCTCGGGGCTTTACAAATGATAAATATCATCCTTCTCCTTGTATTTGTTTTGGTTTCCCCCCCCAAAATATATACTAATTAAGTTTTGCCTTTCCTCCGTTGGAACGAAGCAGCAGCAGACAATCAGATTATGGCCACTCTAAACTAGCCATTAGGTTGTGTCTCTGCCTATCTATGGCCACTCTAAATACAGATTAGATAAATATCTATTCGGGAAGTGTTTGTAGACTGCCTTATTGACCCAGTAATCAGTAACAGCTCCAGTCTGACAGGGAAATAGACATTTAACCTCCAGTGAGAATGCAAGTTGTTTACTTGACAAATAGGCTTGCCAACATCCAGGTGGCACCTGGAGACCTCCTGTTATTACAATTGATCCCCGAATGACCAAGATTAGTCCCTCTGGAGAACATGGCTGCTTTGGAGGATGGACTCTATGGCATTGTACCCTGCTGAGGCCCCTCCCCTTCCATCAACCCCAACCTCCCCAGGCCCCGCCCCCCAAAATCTCCAGGTATTTCCCGCCCAGTGCCGTCAACCCTACTAACTGGTATAGAACTGGTACACTCGATCGTTGAAACCCGTGTGTAGGGATTGCTGACCGGTGACAGTTTTAGAAAGGCTGTGATCCCTGATATGTACACACATTCCTTATTCAATCAGGTTCTGTGGATGTAATAGAAGTGAAATAGAAACTGTTGAGCACGTACTTTTACACTGTAAATTGTTAAATGACATTCGAGTGGAGTTTATAGAAGCCCCCCTTAGGTTGGTAGCAGGCCAATTGGATAGAACCAAGGTACAATTTCTCCTTGCTTCACGAGATCCGGAGATCATTGAACTGACCGCTAAGTTTCTCCATTGTTTTATAAAACGGAAGAGTAACCCTGATCATATTAATGATTCTTAATTTTTTAAGTTTGGAATGCCAATTTATTTTATGATTCAGGCATCTTTTGTATGGTCAAATCTAGCTTGTGACAACTTGAGTTAGGCCTGACATAGCCACGGCTATCTATTTTATAATTTCTTTTGGATTGTATTATTGGGAAATGCTTCTAATATTATATGCCAATAAAAGGTATTTGAAATCCTCTCATCCGTTCAGTTCAGTTGACCTTTATTGGCATAAACATTTCTCTCATAGTAGAGCAGAATGTCTCTTGGGGAGGGCGGGGTATAAATCTAATAAATAAATAAATAAATATAAATAAATAAATAAATAAATTGGTGATGTCTGTGTAGGAATGCACTGATCGTGTGAGTGACCATTCTCGGTATAGTCAGGGCTCCTATTTTAATTCCGCCATGAAAGATGCGTATTTGGATTGGCATTTCTTCAAATCCTCTTTTTCATTTATGATTTAGGAAGCAAACTTTTTTTTCGGGGGGGGGAGAAATCTTCAGTCTACTGCATTGTTGGCCTTTCTGCAAGAGCAATAACTTCATCATGTCATCATCTATTGCAAGAGTGAGCCGTAGCACTGTGCCGGGGTGGGGTGGGTGGGAAAGAGGGACAGAGAGTGTATCGTTGTTGCTAGGCAACTGAGCGATGCTCTCTGTCTCCTCCGTGGCTCCCTGAGTGCGGGAAGCAAGGGGAGGGGGGTGAACTCACACAAGCAATAGGGTCACTCTCAGTATGTTCTTGGCCCAGCATTGGAAGAGAGGCAAGCATTGCCCAGCTGCCCCCCCAAAAAAAAGTAGGGGTGCTTCTGCCACTCTCCGTTCCTCACCGTCTGGCTGCAGCTTGGCATGAAGAGAAGAGGATCCCCCCCTTTTCTGCCTTTCTAAATGGGGAACCTCACCAGTTTTGATTCTCCTCACCCAACATAGATGGGATGCGGCTTTCCGGATGTTAAGCAAGGCTAGGGGTCATTTCCTGCAGGAGCGCACAGGAGCGGAGCTCCGGAAGTGAAGAGCCCAGGGGGCGGGAACATGCAATAAGCCCCAACCCCGTTTCCCCTCAGATGGTCGTGGCCCCGCCCCCAGCGTGCCCGGCGTGGTCGCATCACTTCCGGGCAACGTGCATGTCGCGTGCTTTGGGGGTGGGGTTCCCCCGGGGCCCGATCCGCCCCCCAGGGGGACTTGGCAAGCCTAAGCAGGGGCCACACACAAATTTCAGTGCCCTCCATCTTCTTAAAAGGTCCCCCAAAGTAAAAAAAACAAAACCAAAACCCTGGCTATGGGCCTGCCCTAGAGCCTCAAATAAGCTATTCCACTTCAGAAAAGCTTATTTCCCGTCAACAGAAAGAAATTGCACTGTACTGTGGTTAAGGGATGTTTCTATCCTAGCTCTAACTGACTTTTTGACAATCCTGATTCTCATTCTCCGGGCAAGCCAACCCATCACTCGCGAACCTGCCTCAGCAGCAGCTGAGGAGCTGACAGCCCTGCCAAAGGCACCGCTACTCAAAGCTACTCAAAAGGATGCTCGCTTTCAGTGGTGAGCCTCTCGACACTGTGAACAGAAGAGGTGCTTGACTCAAGAGAAAACAGGCACTACAAACAGATCAAGTTTTTTTTAAAGCACCTCCTAGACCTGCAGAAGCACACCTCTGATCCCAGAGATACAGGCAGGTACACCAGGTTCACCACCAAGGGGCATCCTGCTCGGGTAAGAGGTGGAATGCGAGAGGGAAAGAAACTGGTCAGGTCTCAGTAAGTACAATAATAATGATGAGAAATTGCTGTAAAGTTCACAAATCACAATGAATAGACAATAATAACTAGTGCTGTTAAAACTTGTTAGCCTAACAAAGGCTAACAAAGGCTAACAAATTCTAAATCTGGACAACAAGTCTTGTTGTCCGGATTTAGAATTTGTTAGCCTTTGTGCTGTTAAAACTTGTTAGCCTAACAAAGGCTAACAAAGGCTAACAAATTCTAAATCTGGACAACAAGTCTTGTTGTCCGGATTTAGAATTTGTTAGCCTTTGTGCTGTTAAAACTTGTTAGCCTAACAAAGGCTAACAAAGGCTAACAAATTCTAAATCTGGACAACAAGTCTTGTTGTCCGGATTTAGAATTTGTTAGCCTTTGTGCTGTTAAAACTTGTTAGCCTAACAAAGGCTAACAAAGGCTAACAAATTCTAAATCTGGACAACAAGTCTTGTTGTCCGGATTTAGAATTTGTTAGCCTTTGTGCTGTTAAAACTTGTTAGCCTATGTGCTTTACGGATGTTGGATAAGATTGATATCACAGCCAAACACAATAAGAAACCCAGAGAACTGAATTTGGTTGAAAAAGAGTTGTCTCGAAACGAACAACCACTCGAGATGTTCGTATCGCTCACCTTCCGTATTTGACGTCCTGTGTTCTGAAAAAATAGAAATTATAAACATCATCAAGCGTCAATTCTGTACTAGTTATTATTGTCTATTCATTGTGATTTGTGAACTTTACAGCAATTCCTCATCATTATTATTGTACTGTTTTGAATTGCTGGTCCCCCTTGTATATATTTGTACAGGTCTCAGTAAGTTACAAAGCTGAGTGTGGCAGCCTACAGTTTACAGGATCTTCTGGTGGGGAGGTGCCAAATATCGAACGGCAATGTCCTTGAAAGCTTTATATCCTGGGACCCCAAACTTGTTAAATCTGAGGACAATTTTTTGAATCTTGAGAACAGGAAGTGGGCACCACGATAAAGTGACTGCTAGGATGGGGACCCAGGGTTCATTTCAAGCAGGAACGGGCAGGAACGGCGTTCCGGGAGTAACAAGTAAACTCCTCCCCCTCCTTTCCCTTCGCCTCCCCTCCAAGCGGGGTGAAGGCAAAGGGGGGGAGAGAAAGGGAATCCAGGGCATCTTCTGCCTCACAGAGGGGCCAGCACGCCAGCCCTGTCCCATGAAGTGTTGTGTAGTGGTTAGTATTCCAGACAAGGATTTGGGAGACTCAGGTTGGAATCTGAGTCGGGAAATACCTGGGGTTTTTTGGGGTGGAGCCTGAGTGGTGGGGTTTGCCTTCTGACACACTTCCGGTGATGTTATGGGGCATTGCATATGCAAAAAAGTTATGCTAATGAGTTATGCTAATGAGCGCCTGCACCTTTTTTTCCTATGAAATGACCCCTGTGGGGACCTATCACAAAACGGCTGCCACAAAGGCTTGATCCAATCACAAAACATCAGGAGGTCCCACAGCTGATCACCTGTGATGGAGGTGGCTGTTTCAAAATAGGTCCTCCCTGTAGACAAAAAGAGCCCTCCTGGGTGTGAGGTGCACACTCCAGTGAGGCAGAGGAAAGCCAGGGCTGGTTCTTTGCTTTCAGGAAGAGATACTGAGAGGAAGAAGCGAGTGGGCTCCAAGAAACACATCGAAGAGTGCTGTTTTCCAAAACTGTTGTGAACTTGTTGTCTAGTTCAGACAGTGCTTTGCATTAAACAGCTTAGCACGCAACACATCCGGCGGTTGTTAAACTCCAGCGAGTGTCTGTCATAAACATAGGCAGAGACGCTGAACATGTGCCATCCAATTGTGATGAACACTGTTTTAAACAAAAGCTTATTTAACTCACTTTGCCAGAACTGCAAGTTGGCAGTGTTCTTCTTTGTTAACCCTTAACCCTTGCTGGCCTAGAAGTAGCTCGCTCACAGCAGAGCAAACTGTGGCTTCTCAATCGCTTGAGCACTCCTGATATGGTTGTAGGGATGCCAGTCTTTGGGTGGGAACTGGAGATCCCCTAGATTTACAGCTTAACTCCAGACTACGGACATCAGTTCCCCTGGAGAAAATGGATGCTTTGGATGCACTGAACTCCACTGAGGTCCTCGTCCTTCCTAAGCTCCATCCCCAAATCTCCAGGAGTTTCCCAGCCAGGGACTGGCAACCCTCCCCCCCCTCCCCAGGGCTTTTTTTGTAGAAAAAGCCCAGCAGGAACTCATTAGCATAATAGGCCACACCCAACAGCAGACACTCATTAGCCTATTAGGCCAAACCCCTGATAGTACAGCACCTTAGCATATTAGGCCACACCCCCATGTTACCAGAAGTGTGGTCATACAGCCACACCCACCTTTTCCTTCTTATTCTGTTGACCTTGTTTGTGGTCAAAACCCAGGGCCTTTTTTGGAGCAGGAACTCCTTTGCATGTGAGGCCACACACCCCTAATGTAGCCAGTTCTAATGAGTTTCTGCTGTTGGGTGTGGCCTGTTATGCTAATGAGCTCCTGATGGGCGTGGCCAACTCAGGAGTTAGCCGGAACTCCGTTCCTGTGCGTTCCTGCCCCAAAATAGCCCTGCCCCTCCCTCACCAGTGGCCAGGGAGGACCTTTTGACCCCATGGTATCTGTGAGGATGGAGTGAGAACCACTCTAGATGTGCGGGCTGAACTTGTAATATTATTATTCTGTGATTTTTTATTTTTCTTTTTTTTATTTATTTTTGTTAGCTGAACAGTATTACTTATACTTACCTTTTTTTAAAAAGGCACATTTCAACTGATTAAAAAAAATCTGAAGAGGCCAAAAAGACTATAACATCCCTGTATCCATCCAAAAATTAGTACAGAAATTCTGAGTAAGTATCTGTGAAGCCATTTTGTAAAGAGGATATTTTTAATTCATTTAGCATTGTTGGAACTGACGGTGATTTCAGAAGAATTATTACAAAAGAGGTCTTTGTTGTTGTTGTTGCTCTTGTTTTATTTTACTTCATTTTATAGCCTGCCTTTCTCCCCAACGGGGCCTCAAAGCAGCTTACATCAATTTTTCTTGCTCTCCATTTTCTCCTCACAGCAATACTGTGAGGTAGGTTAGGCTAGGGTAGGAGTGTGTGGCCTTCCCAAGGTCACCCATTGAGCTTCCACAGCAGACTGGGGATCTGAACTTAGGTCTGCCAGATTTGAAAGTGGTACTCTAACCACTATACCACACAGACTATAGTTATCTAGCACTGTAGCCCATTTGCCGTGTAGTTGACTGCTAACATAAGGCGAGAAGGCAAGTGTTCATCTAGCCACCAACCAGGGCAGAGAAGCCCATTTGATTTTCATCTGCCTGTGCTGCAATGCTGTATGGAGAATTATACAACTTCAAGGTTGACAGTGAAGAAACTGAAATTGTTCAAGGTTTTCTATTCCTGGGCTCCGTCATCAACCCAAAGGGAGACTGCGAGCAAGAAAAGGAAGGAGGCTGAGACTGGGAAGGGCAGCCGTGAAGGAGATAGAAAAGATCCGTAAGTATAAGGATGTGTCACTGGTGACCAAAGATCAAGTTAATTCCTGCCATGGTAGTCCCCATTACTATGCATGGGTGTGAAAAATGGACAATGAGGAAAGCTGGCAGGGAGTTGATTCTTTTGAAATGTGGTGTTGAAAGAGAGTTTTACGGATATCGTGGACCACCAAAAAGAGAAATAAATGGATTCTAGATCAACTCAAGCCTGAACTCTCCCTAGATCAGTGATGGCGAACCTTTTAGAGACCGAGTGCCCAAATTGTGACCCAAACCCCACTTGTTTATCGCAAAGTGCCAACACGGCCATTTAACCTGAACGCTGAGGTTTTACTTCAGAAAAAAACAACTCATACATTAACTTAAGATGATCCAAACAAAGAAAGGAAAGCAATCCCAAATGCTTTCATTTACTTAAAATTATTTGGCAGAGAATTCGACACTTTAATGAAGGTCTGGGCCTGGCTGGAGAGATGGCACGCGTGCCCACAGAGAGGACTCTGAGTGCCACCTCTGGCACCCGTGCCATAGGTTCGCCACCACTGCCCTAGATGCTAAAATGACTAAACTGAGGCAATTGTACTTCGATCACATGAGAAAACAAGAGTCACTAGGTAAGACAATAATGCTAGGAAAATTTGAAGGTAGGAGGAAAAGAGGAGGAGGAAGAAGAAGATATTGGATTTATACCCCACTCCCTACCCAAAGGAGTCTCAGAGCGGCTTACAATCTCCTTCCCTTCCCCTCCCCACAACAGGCACCCTGTGAGGTAAAAGAAGGAGAAGAAGAGATTGGATTTATACCCCGCCCTTCACTTGGAGTCTCAGAGCGGCTTACAAACTCCTTCCCTTCCCCTCCCCACAACAGACACCCTGTGAGGTAGGCGGGGCTAAGAGAGCTCTGACAGAAACGGCTCTTTTTCAAGAACAGCTGTGCCAGAACTATGGCTTGCCCAAAGTCATCCAGTCAGGTGCAAGTGGAGGAGTGGGGAATCAAACCCGGTTCTCCCAGATTAGAGTCCGTGCACTTAACCACGACACCAAACTGGCAATGTGAAATGGATTGACTGAGCCAAGGAAGCCATGACCCTCAGTTTGCAAGGCCTCAGCAAGGCTCTTTTTGCTCTGTCCCCTTTGACTGCCCCTAACGTCCCATAACTCCAGGTGTGCAGTGCGCATGTTCCGCATGCAACGGGGAGGTGTGTCTTTTTTATTTTCTCCTGCCTATGCTTTATGTGTTTAGGGAAGGGGTGCTTAGGGTTGCCAGTCTCCAGAGGGTGGCTGGAGAGCTTCCAGAATTGCAACTGGTCTCCAGTAGAACGAAGTTACAGAGTTCAGTTTCCCTGTAGAAAATGGCTGCTTTGAAACATAGACTCTATGGCATTACTCCTGGGATAGATGGTTAATATAGCATAATCCTGCCCAGTCACAGAAGATAATGGGTTCAATTAATAAATATCCCAAAAAGTGTATTGAGAGAGAGAGAGAGAGATATTTATTCAAGGAGATCCAGTTCACATTCAGGTTGCAGTCAAAAGAAGAGAGAGAATCCTATCTAAAATGTCCTTTCCCTGTCCCAAATGGCCAGCTTGTCCAGCATCATGTGTTGTGGGAGTATGAAGGCATTGGTCCAATCTGCAATGGCCTTTCCCGACGCTGTGCCAACGATCTCACATCGACTCACAAATTCCTGCCTGCATTACATGCCGCATCCGCTCTCCTACTGTGCCGTTTCCTCCCTGCAGCGCAGCGCGGTGCAGCGCCCTGCCGGCGCCCCCGGGAGACTGCTCCTCCCCCTCACACACGCGCTCACCCTCTGTCCTGATGCAGATGGTGAGTTTTTTTATACTGAGCCAAATGGAAGGGAATGGAAGCTGGGGCCACAGCAGAAGGAAACAGCCTTAAAAGGCAAATGCAGATTGGGCCATTGTCCTATGGGAGGTACCTTTAGAGATGTGTGCTTCCTTGGAAGGCCATGTGGATAGAGTGAGAGGACAAAGTGAGAGGGGTCAGACGGCAGCTCCCAGGTTAAGACAAAGGCCCATTCTGCATCTAGCATTCACTCCGATGTTATACCAAATCCATGTAGGAACAGAAATTCCCTTCTACATTGCATGCCACTTTCACTTTCTTTGATTGTAGAATTCTATAATAGTGTCCACAGTCCATGCTGGTTTCACTTCCTTTGAGATCTCAGTTTTATGGTACCGTCTGCATAGTTTTATGGCCATTTTATGGCCGTTCAGGGGTGACTCTGCAGTCAGTACAGCTTTGGCCCGGGATATCTGAACGTTGTTTTGAGCCGCATCTTTTTTCTCTTCTAGGACACTTTCACATATACTAAATAATGCATTTTGAATCCCCTTTCAATGCACTTTCGCAACTGGATTTTGCTGGGTGACATGGCAAAATCCACTTGCGAACGGTCGCTGAAGTGGATTGAAACTGCATTAGTTAGCATGCATGAAAGCACCCCTAGTGTGGGTTTGGTAAAACAACGGAGGGGATGCCAAATGCAGGAGGGGCCAAAGAGAGGCATCCTATTCAAGGAGATAACACCTACAAAGATAAGGTTCCGGAAGTTGGGGAATGGATTAAAAAATTACTTTTTATGGCTGAAATGGACAAAATGACAAGGAAACTTAATAATATAGAGGTAGAAGAATTTTTTGCAGACTGGAAAGACTTTAAAGACTATTTGGAGAAATATTGGGATGTAAAGGATAATTTACTTTGCCCCGTTCACACGAGGCGATTTGGCCCGGGAACGGGACAGTTTGGAGGCGGATCAAAGCAGCGCGATCACACCACAACATCTGGGAAGCGTTCTGCTTCCGCCTCCAAACTGGCCCAAACCCGGGAAGAACCGCCTCAAACTGAACCACCTACCTTGGTGGTTCAAACGGATGAGGCGCCTCTTCCCGGGCGTCTGATCGCCGGCGCTCCCTTGCGCCGGCTCAACCCCGGGCCGGAGCCGAACTGCGCATGCTCCGACATGCGCAGATCGGCCGGCTCCCGGTTAGAGCCGTCTTTTCTCTCCGGCGTTTGATCGCGCCGGGGAGAAAAGGCGGCTCGGCCGGGGGATCCGGGGGATCCCGCCGAGCCGGATCAACGTTGGCGCGGCTTTTAAAAGCCGCGCTTTAAAGGGCTTTCCCCCTGCCGTGTGGCAGGGGCCTTTGCTTTGAGAATTATTGAAAATTGAAAGATAGCAGAAAATAGACAATGTATAAGAATAACAATTGAAGGAGAAGTTACCTGTGGATGTTAATAGGGAAAAAGGGAGATATGAAGGAAATTCAAGAATTGGACTGGAGGTTGGAGCACTGTGGGAAGCCAATAAGGGGGGGGGAAGGGAGGAGGGAAGGATATATAACTGCAAAAGATTTGATATATGTTTGGACTCTTTGTTTTTTATTATATCCTAATAAAGTATTTTTTAAAAAAGGAGATAATACCTACACACCCTTAGAGTGATAGAGCACCCCCTAATACCCTGGCATGCTGAGCCGCTCACGCCAACAATTATACCCCACTGAGTCCCTCACCTCCCAAAACCCACCCTCCTCAGGCTCCACCCACAAAATCTCCTGGAATGTTCCATCTCAGAATTGTTAACCCTGGGGGTGTTTCATGCCCATTGAGATGCATTATGGGGATTGAGTAGGGTAATCCCCCCCCCCCCCCCGGTTCTTTCCCCCTCTCTCCCTCTTCAGGTGTCTTCAGCTGCCTACAGCATCCCCTGCCTTTTTCCTCCCCCTCTTTTTTTTTTTAAAAAAAATGCCAAGTAACTTATATTTTCCCCTGCAAACCAAGGGAGTCCTCCAAGTATGCAGAAACTTATCTGGAGGGAAGAACTTTGCACTGCCTTTCAACAACAGCAACAGCAAAAACCTTGATGACTTGTGTGCCTATTAGAAAGAGTGGAAGGACAGTTCCTGTGGCATAGCAAGTTTGGTGCCCAGCAGAGCCTGTGGCATTCCGAGTCAGTCATTTGCTCGAAAACAAGCCATTGATCACAGTAGCATTTTCTTCCAGGTAGGCACAGGGGGTTACAGCTTTAGAAGGCTGACAGCCTAGAAAATATATAGGGGAGCAAACAGCAATGTCAAACGTTCTTTGTCATCCACCTTGACTACAGTTACACAAGCCGACCTCCAGCTGTGCTGTCCGATGTCGACGATATTCAGCCCCAGCCGGGAACCGGCTTTATATTGTAGTGTGCCGAACAAACACACTTCTATAAGCCTTTGCAGATAGGGCAACCTTGCAGCTGTGACAAACAGATCAAAACACTTGCTCCCTGCTAGACAAAAGGGAGCTTCAGAAGGCATTCGGCATGACATAGCCAAACTTAATTCCCCCAATGAGTGAAGCACCCATTGAATTCCGTCTTTGATGCCTGCCATCAGAACTCTGCAAAATATAATATTGCCCTAAGCAAAATTTAGGCTCCGGCATCAAGGGAAACCGAAGGGATGGAAGGAAACAGGAGGGAATGGAGTCGAGTGCAGAGCAGAAATGGTTTCTCCCTGTACCACTGCAACAAAGAGGGTTTGAATACGTGGGCTCTCTTCCCAGTTGCTCTACATCTTACAGTAGGAAAAAATGAACTTTAATGAGAATATTTAACTGCCATTTCTCCATGCAAAGGTGCCCATGGTTGTGGTAGATGAGGGGTCCTCAAAAGTTTTGCGCCTGCAGGCACTTTTGGAATTCTGATACAATGTGGCGGGCACAGCCACAAAACGGCGGGCACAAAATGGTTGTCATGGCTTTACCTTCAGTCACATGGTGAAGAGACTTGTGCCATGACGACAGCTGCTGCCCAAGCAACATTTTTAAAAAAATCTGCATTAGCCAATCAAATCTCCAGTGAGCAATCAGAATCCATGCTGGTCACAAGCCTCACCAGGGCCCACCGTCCTTCTAAAAGCACTCGGCAGCAGTGTTCCTTCTAAGCTGAGTCAGTGTGAGCCAGCCCACAGTTTTTTAGCCTCCGGCTCACACATTTTTATCTTAGCTCAGGAAGGAAGGCTCCAGAGCAAACTAATTTATGCAATAGCCAAGTCGCTCGCTCACAACTTTACTGTCGGCAGCTCACAAAGTGGAATGTTTGCTCACAAGACTCCACAGCTTAGAGGGAGCATTGCTTGGTGGGCACAGGAAAGGCATTGGTGAGAGGAGTGCTGCCCACAGGCATCACTTTGGGGACTCCTGTGTTAGATCATCTTACAGCTGCATGCCCTTGGACATCATGGCATTGCATTATGGGGTGTGGTGGTGAGGAAATGGCAGTCATCTTCACAAAGCTGCCTAATGAACAGATACTGACATGCAGTCTTGGTGAAACTAATAACTACCACTGGTCGAAATCTAGTGACCAGATAGCTCTTTGTGAGCTTGGGGAAAAAAGTCGCTATGCTGCGTTGTCTCTTTCGGCTTCGCTTCATTCACGGCCTGTGACCATTTCCACACACGTGCAAACCTCTGTATCGGCATTCGTAAATAATCCAAGTTTGTAAAACTTTCCACATGACAGTTTGCCTCCCCAAGAGTAGATTGAAGTGTAGTGCTCTGTTATCCCATGTTTTCTGAATGCACCTTTTCCATGTCCCCCCCCCCCTTTGGATCTGAACTCACATTTTTCCAGTGAGGAATTCCCATGTGCTTTGAGTGGGCAACAACAGAAGAGGGTCCCTTGAGTATCACATTTCGTACACCACAGTGTCATAGGGATTCAGCACAAGATGCTTCCCGTTTTCTCCTCATTTTCTGCTTTGGGATTACCAGGTCTTCTTTCCAACGTAGAACTGATGCCTTAGGGAAAGCTCAGCTGCTTTGCTTTGGTTTCCAAGTATGTCTTTGGCACACATGCACATTTGCAGCAGTTTTCTGTTGTCTCAGTATCTTCATGGCTATCTTGCTCTTTGTAACCACTGAATGTATGTACACTGTACATTTCTCAACCTCAGTGTAACTATGCACGTAGCTGTGCCATGATTTATTTCTGTATGGTGTTTCACCAATGCACAGGAGCATACGAGTGTCTCTCAGTAAAACACTACACATAAAGAATCACCATGCAGTTGTATGTATGATCAGTATCAGGGGTAATTTCCTGCAGGAGCGCACAGGAGCGGAGCTCCAGCAGTAAAGAGCCCTGGCGGTGGGCATATGCAACAAGCCCTGCCCCCTTCTCCCAGCAGTTCCAGGTCACGAGCAAGAAGCAGTCAGGTAGGTTGCAGAGCCCCCCCCCCCAATAGCAATCCAAAACAGTCCAGTGGCACCTTTAAGGCCAAGGTTTATTCAGGTACAAGTTCTCCCTCCTCTGTGAGGGCAGATGTGAACCCCCCCCCCATAGCTAGCAATCCAAAAGAGTCCAGTGGAGCCTGAGTGGTGGGTGTTGCCTTCTGACACACTTCCAGTGATGTCAGGGGGGTGTGGCATGTGCAAATAAGTTATGCTAATCGGCTCCTGCACCTCTTTTTCTACGAAATGACCCCTGATCAGTATTGCCACCCAGTGGAGGACTAAGAGGCAGGGACCTGAGGCCGCTGTTGCACCAGTGGCATGATATTTCCAGGATGAACCCAGAAATGACACCATGTCATTCTAGGATTAACCAGAAGCTCTATGGCAAGGGGTGGCCAAATTGCAGCTTGGGAGCCACGTGAGGCTCTTTCACATGTATTGTGCAGCTTCAGAAAGGGCAGCTGGGGAAGGAAAGGGAAGGCATATTTTCCCTCCCTCCCTCCCATCTATTTGCTTTCTTCGTTTCTCTCTCTCTCCAGGCCCGTAGGTAATGTGGGGCCCACGGGGCCCGGCCCCCTAACGTTCTTCCAGGGCCCCAACCAGAGCCTTGGCTTCTCCTCCCTCTGAGCTCCACAGTAGCTATGTGCTTGTCGGTGAAACAAGGGCTGCATAGAATCACCAATCAATCTCGCAAGACCATCTCCTGGTCAGACTTAAGGGGGAGTCTTTCTTCAAAGTTCTGCAACCAGGGAGAGGCGGGTGTTTGCAGAAGGAAGAGGTGATGCTGGGGGAGGTATGTGTGTTTGTGTTGTGTGACTGACAAGTCGCCTC
This sequence comes from Gekko japonicus, assembly GCF_001447785.1. NCBI lineage: Eukaryota > Metazoa > Chordata > Lepidosauria > Squamata > Gekkonidae > Gekko > Gekko japonicus. Next base: position 200,247 of record NW_015165304.1, on the reverse strand, counting down.
ACCCATGACTGGAGTGGAGGGAGAAGGAAGAAGAAGCACAGGCAAAGGAGCCCCCCCCCCAGCCTGAGCCACTAATGGGAATGACTCGGGGAAGGGAGGTGGGTTCCCCTGGAGGAGGGCTGGACGGGCTGTTCCAGAGGCGCTGCTCCGGGCGCCTTCCTAAGCAGCCACCTGGAGCGGGCACTGGCAGGGGAACCCGAGATGGCAACGCTGCAAAAGTGTGGGTGAGGCTGGGCAATCCTCCATGGGCCTCACAGGGACAAGGCACAGGGTTCCAGCTGTGCACTCCGCACCTCTGAAGTACACTGGCTTGCAGTTAGTCGATCAGCCCCATCTGAACCAGCACAGTCGGGGGGGGGGGAGAATGCACATAGCACCATACAGACATATAATGGCTGGCCCCCTGAGCAAAAGTTGCTAGCTACGGGTCTCTCTCTCTCTCTCTCTCTCTCTCTCTCTCCACCTCTTTCATTCTTTCTTTCCACCTCTCTCTTTCTCTCTCTCTCTTAGACAAATAAATATCAGTAGACAAATAAATATAATTATCAATATCTGTTTTCACCCCTTTTGGTTTTTTATTTTTGGCAGTCTCATGTAATGTTAATAAAAAGCAAAATTGCATATTTTAAATAAAAAACATGTGTGTCATATCTGTTCCCGTCTTGCAGCTCTCAAACATCTGACGTTTATTCAATGTGGCTCTTACGTTGAGCACGATTGGCCACCCCTGCTCAATGGCCAATTTTTTTTTTTTTTTAAACACCTGTTATGTCCTAGAGCAACATGGCACCACACCTAGTTTCTCCCCAAATATGATATCATACAATTGATGCAATGGCAATTTTTGTCTTATTTTCACCCCACCGGGCTTCCCAGTCCTGGTTGGTATCAAGGGCTCAAAGCGGAGGATCCCCTGCTGGGAAGGGGAAAATGGCAAAGGTGTTTTGCAGTGTTTTCTCGATAAGGATGGACATATTAGTGACCGGGGATGGGAGAAAGATGCAAATGAAATGAAGGAAATCAAGGATCTTGCCAAATTATTCACGTTCCAGCTCCAGAGTTAATTTTAGACATTCTCAGAATCATACTGGCAGTAAACAGGTATGGGATATAAAGCAGATTTGCCTTTCAAAGCAGCAGCAGTTCTTCCCTGACCATTCGCTAAACTGAGGCTATCCACAGATGTGTTCTTTTGCTCTGATACTCTCAAGTTAAGTGGATGCTGGGTCCTTCAAGACCACGTTCATTGTTTCAGGGCCACTGCAGATTGTACTGTCCACATCTGATGAGTGGCCTACATTCTCACTCACCTCATTGCAACAAATGCTGAGTTATTTCCATCCATCCATCATGTTTGGTGTTGTGGTTAAGTGTGCGGACTCTAACCTGGGAGAACCAGGTTCGATTCCCCACTCCTCCACTTGCACCTGGCTGGATGACGTTGGGCAAGCCATAATTCTGGCACAGCTGTTCTTGGAAAAGAGCCGTTTCTGTCAAAGCTCTCTCAGCCCCACCTACCTCACAGGGTGTCTGTTGTGGGGAAGAAGGGAAAGGAGTTTGTAAGCCGCTCTGAGACACCTTTGGGTAGTGAAGGGCGGGGTATAAATCCAATCTCCTCCTCCTCCTCCCCTCCTCCTCCCCTTCTTCTTCTTCTTCTTCTTCTTCTTCTTCTTCTTCTTCTTCTTCTTCTTCTTCTTCTTCTTCTTCTTCCTTCTTTCTTACTAGATCTTGTGATGCTCAGCTCTAGTGTCTGGTATGTTTGGTGAACCGGATTGGTGTCGTGGTTAAGTGCGCGGACTCTAATCTGGGAGAGCCGGGTTTGATTTCCCACTCCTCCACTTGCACCTGGCTGGATGACCTTGGGCAAGCCGTATTTCTGACAAGAGCTGTTCTCTCAAGGACAGCTCTGAACGAGCTCTCTCAGCCCCACCCACCTCACAGGGTTTCTGTTGTGGGGAGGAAAAGGGAAAGGAGTTTGTAAGCCGCTCTGAGATTCCTTTGGGTAGTGAAGGGTGGGGTATACATCCAATCTCCTCCTCCTCTTCTTCTTCTGTATCGGCTTTCTGCAGTGATGTGCCAGGGAAAAGGCAGGGATCATTGTTCTGGTGACCCTTTTCTGTTTTCCCAGTTGTGTGCCATCCAAAAATTGTGTTCCTGGGATCGTGGGCAGCAGACACCTGGAATATCCCTAAAAGGAAACCTTCCTGGTCCTGGCCCTCCTGCTTCCTCTAACTGACTACTAAGCGTGGAGATAGGTGGTACCGTCTATGACCTATTTTTCAGCACAGCACATCCTTCGTGACACAATGTTCCCTCTAAGCTATGGAGTCTTGTGAGCAAAATTTCTACTTTGTGAGCTATTTGCATTAAAGCTGTGAGCAAGTGATTTGGTTACTGCATAAATTAGTTTGCTCCGGAGCCCTCCTTCCTGAGCTAAGACAAAAATATGTGAGCCGGAGGCTAAAAAACTGCTAGCTAGTTCACACTAACTCAGCTTAGAGGGAACACTGTCCATGAGTATTCCTTGCCAGCACTTTCTCAGAAATGCCTGAGAGGAAATCGAAAGAACTGTAACTTGTCATCCATCACAACTTCTGAAACGGAGTTCATTACTTACCAGTCACTCCTTTTCAGCCTCACTGTTATGATCCGACACCTAAGGCTGAGGAACAGAGTGGCCTGTAAGCCCCATGATAACTTTTTCCTCACTCACAGGCCTCAGGTCTTATTGGGAACTAGAAATAAGGCCCGTTGTGGAAATAAATACAATGGGATCTAGAAAGAGGCTCTGGGAGAGTGCTCTGGCTTTGGGCAAACAGTGTCAGTCTGCTTTTAAAACATGAACCTGGGACCTGCACACCACCAGAATACAGCAGGTTCCATATGCAACTGACATTCCAACTGCCTTGCGGGGGGGGGGAGTTTGAGGTGTGGAATGGAGTGAAGTCCAATCAGCTTCCATATGCAAAAGACCAGGTTGTCGCAGCAGTTGTGGTGTGGGCGGGACCCGGGCTTTGCCTTCTGATTGGTGGCGATATATGCTGAGGAGCAGTGCCATCAGCCATACACTAAGGGAGTGCATTTTAGAATTAGAACTTTGGCACCCACTATTCAATTATATATAAGGAGAGATTTCCCTATAGGCCTACATTTTTGAGCCTCAGCACTGGACTGGGGAAAGTGGAGGGGGGGGGGACAGGAGCCAAACCCTGGTAAGGAGGCAGAGCCTTCAAGGAGAATATATATTCCTGTACAAGGGATGCCAGCCTCCAGGTGGGGCCTGGGGATCCCCTGGAATCGCAGCTTATCTGCAGACTACATAGATCAGTGCCCCTGGAGAAAATGGATGCTTTGGAGGGTGGACTGTATGGCATCGTACCCCACTGAGGTCCCTCTCCTCCCCAGCCTCCGTCCCCAAATCTCCAGGAATTTCCCAACCTGGTCCTGGCAACCCTAGCTCCCCATCCCCTGCTGGTAGCCAGGGAGACTTGGCAACCCTGCATGGAGAGGTCAGGTGTTCAGTCCCTGGCCTCTCTGGAGAGCCAGTTTGGTGTAGTGGTTAAGTGTGCGGACTCTAATCTGGGAGAACTGGGTTTGATTCCCCACTCCTCCACTTGCACCTGCTGATGTGACCTTGGGTCAGTCACAAGCTCCGGCACAGCTGTCCTTGAAAAAGAGCAGTTTCTGTCAGAGCTCTCTCAGCCCCACCCACCTCACAGGGTGTCTGTTGTGGGGAGGGGAAGAGAAAGGAGTTTGTAAGCTGCTCTGAGACTCCTTTGGGTAGTGAAGGGCGGGGTATAAATCCAATCCAATCTCCTCCTCCTCTTCTTCTTCTTCTTCTTCTTCTTCTCTGTCATGAAATTAAGCTCTGGCTAGAGAGATTCTGTTACCTTCCCACCGAAGTGGTACCTATTTATCTACCTGCAATTTCTTGCTTTCGAACTGCTAGGTAGGCAGGAGTTGGAACTGGAGACGGGAGCTCACCCCGTCTTGCGGCACCCGGGTCTTGAACTGCTGAACTACTGACCTTCCACAGCCTGCAGTTCAGCGTCTTAACCACTTGAGCCACCGCAGCTCCGTGCACCTTGCTGTTTAGTCATGCCGGCCACATGACCACGGAAACGTCTTTGGACAGCGCTGGCTCTTCGGTTTTGAAACGGAGATGAGCACCGCAACCCTAGAGTCGGATTCGACTGGCTTTCGAGCAAGGGAACCTTTACCTTTACCTTTAGAGAGATTCTACGGGGATTCTAATGAGACACTCGCCATGTTTCAGTTTGAAACCCGATTGTGTATTACTTTTCCTACAGTCTGCTTCCCCATCCATAACAAAAGGCTCAGACTCTGAGCAGTGTCTATTCCTCACTAAGGAAAAACAAAAGAAAACCCGAGAACAGAAAAAATAAAGTTCTGTGCCAAGGTAATCCAATTGTCTGCCAAGAGAAGCTGGATGCTTGTGGCCTGTATTAATTATGCAAAGGAAAAGAAAAATATGACAGTTTCCTTCTTTGACAAACTCCCCCCCCCCATGATATTCCTAGGCCTATATAGGAGACAGGCACTATGCCATGCTCCGCTGTCTCTACCTCCTCTTCCTCCTCCTCCTCATTCCAGGGGATCCTCAGGTACACCTGGAGGCTGGTGCCCTTCTGCGACAAAGAGGTGGGTACCCTTATATCATGGGGTATGGAAATGGATCGTGAAGGACCAAGGGACTCATTGCACATAGGGTGGCTTTAGTTGTTTTTAGATTAATTGTGTTGTTGTTGTTCAGTCGCACAGTCGAGTCCGACTCTTCGCGACCCCATGGACCAGATCACACCAGGCCCTCCTGTCTTCCGCCGACCTCTGAAGTTTGCTCAACTTCATGTTCGTTGCATCGATGACACTGTCTAACCATCTCATCCTTTGCCGTCCCCGTCTTCTTTGACCTTCAATCTTTCCCAGCATCAGGGTCTTCTCCAGTGAGTGCTCCCTTCTCATTGGGTGGCCAAAGTATTTGAGCTTCAGTTTCATTATCTGGCCTTCCAGGGAACAGTCAGGGTTGATTTCTTTTAGGATTGACTGATTTGATCTTCTTGCAGTCCAGGGGACTCTCATTGTGTTAACAGGTTTTAATTGTTACGTGCTTTGGTGTTACCTGCCCTGAGCCCATTTGGGAAGGATGGAATATAAATTTAATAACTAAATAAATTTCTTAAACCACCCCCATTTGGGGCCACACTAATTGGCCCTGCGATTGCCAGCCTCCGGGGGGGGGGCCTGGAGATCGCCTGGGATTATAGTTGATCTCCAGACTACAGAGATCACACCCCCCCTGGATAAAATAGCTTTTTTGGAGGGAGGACTTTATGGCAGTATGCTGAGGTCTCCCCTCCCCAAATCCCACCCTTTCCTGGCTCCACCCCCAAATCTCCCAGAACTCCCCAGCCCACTTTTTCTTTTTTTCACCTACAAAGAGCAGTCCGTTTTGTGCAAGCTAAGCTCTGAGATCCATATCAGTTGTTCTCCAAGGGCAGACAAAAGCTACATTCAAATTTCATAAGTTGGAAAGATTCCCTGGCAAGTGCCTGCTGCTGCTAGAAAGCATGCCATTTGTTCACAGACATTAGGGAAGCTCTCTAGCTTAAGTGTGCGGACTCTAATCTGGGAGAAACGGGTTTGATCCCGCACTCCTCCAGTTGCACCTGCTGGATGACCTTGGGCAAGCCATAGTCCTCTCAGAGCTGTTCTCTCAAGGACAGTTCTGAAAAGAGCTCTCTCAGCTCCACCTACCTAACAGGGTGTCTGTTTTGGGGAGGGGAAGGGAAAGGAGTTTGTAAGCCGCTCTGATACTCCTTTGGGTAGTGAAGGGCGGGGTATAAATCCAATCTCCTCCTCCTCTTCTCTCAAGGGCAGTTCTAGATAGAGCTCTCTCAGCCCCACCTACCTAATAGGGTGTCTGTTGTAGGGAGGGGAAGGGAAAGGAGTTTGTAAGATGCTCTGAGACTCTGAGTGAAGGGCAGGGTATAAATCCAATCTCCTCCTCCTCCTCCTCCTCCTCCTCCTCCTCCTCCTC
>NW_015165304.1:172359-194138 GCF_001447785.1 Gekko japonicus | reverse complement strand
TCCTCTTCTTCTTCTTCTTCTTCTTCTTCTTCTTCTTCTTCTTCTTCTTCTTCTTCTTCTTCTTCTTCTTCTTCTTCTTCTTCTTCTTCTTCTTCTTCTTCCCTAACCAGAGCGATCATGAGAACAAAATGCAAGTTGAAACTCTTCAATGCAGGGAGAAGTATCAACTGCCAATAAAGGATGTGGAAATTATCCATTAACTCCAGTCTTCCATAAAGCACGTAATCTCAGAATGGTCCTAAGGATCCACTTTCTGATTTGGAAAAGAAAATGAATGTTCCATAGTGTAAAGGTGCAGCAACTGTTATTGCTGATGATGGAGCAGCCCTGGGGCTTGTTGCATACCCTGGGTTGAAACCTGGGGACTCATTCTGCCTCTGGTGTCACTTTTCTTTGGAGCAAGGCTCTTGGGCACCGCAGGAAAGCGACATCACAATTGGAGCAAGTCCATGGAATCTGACTCCCTGTGAGGGCAAAAGCAATAGTGGCAAGATCTCCAGTGGCTACAGCATCTGTCTGACCTCACTCGCCAGTAGCCCAGTGTGACGTCCCCTTACCAGGGGAGGCCTGGTTTCTCTTTAAAGTGTTCTTTTTTATTTTGTTCAACTGGGTAGGTTAGGCTGCCACCAGGAAATTTTAGGCTTTCCAAACCTTTATACTTTCTTTTGGCTATCACTGGATAGGTAGGTCGAGTTTTTAAGTCTCATGAGGGTCTATGTGTTTTCTGAGAAATTATTTCTTTCAGAGCTGGCAGACTTAAATAAAAGAAGATTTATTGAAACAGTTCATAAATAAAAGTGTAGAACAATGTAACCAGTAATGTGAATAATTTTAACAATTTCGTTGTGTCTCATAAGATCTGCTCCCTTTCTGACAGGGATTTTTCAAGTAACTTTGTAACTAATTACTCAGGGTCATATACGGTTCCTATTTCCCTCCAGTCTGTCACTCAGACTTTCATTTACCTTTCTGACTTTACTTTCTTGTTTCATATACATTCAACTTAACTCTTGTATCACACACAAGACTGTCTCTCTCCAGACCTCAGAACGAACTCTACAACTGTCTTTATCAACTGTCTTTATCAACTGTCCCAACTCTGTCACTCTTGACAGACATACATATTTATCCACTCAGAAACACTTCCAACACCCCTCCCCCTTTCTGCCAATCACCAATCACACACTTGCCTGTTTCAACCACTCTAGACTATCTCTCAGCCATGCAACCAAACTTTTAAAGCGACATACACACATATATAACAAGGAATCATTACACCCAGTTTTCAGCAGCAAAAGGCAGAATCAAAAAAGATGCAAACAGATGAAACACAAAAATAAACAATTTCAGAATGCGTTCTGGAACACGGTGTTTCTACAAAAGTTATTTAAGGAACAGGTGTCAGTAAATTATGTCCCATCATTCAGCTTTGTCACATATGTATTGTACATATACTTACTTTATACCATATGTTAAGTGCTAAAATGCCTCCTTCTTGATGGTTTTGTGTTAGCAATATTCCTCCTTTTCCCCCTGTAGTAAAAGGACCCATGGATTTTACCCTCTTCTGTTGCATCAACCGGCTTCCTCAAGCCTTCTTACATAATTCCATGCATTGCTACAGCCCCACCATCCCATGAGCCCCAGCAGAGCCTTTTTGGTGGTCAGAAGGGACCACTTCTTTCCTTTCACCAGTGGAAAAGTTGGCTAGATCCACCTCCCGACGTCCACTGCTGCCCTGTGGTTCTATTTACAAATGGAAGAACGGTACGTAGATGGTTTTAAATATATACATTTGTATTATAAATATATACATTTACTCAGCATGGGTTCTGTAAGGGAAGATCTTGTCTCACTAACCTGTCAGTGGGGCAAGTGATGCTCTGTGTTCTTGGTGCCGGGGGGGCAGTGGGAGGGCTCCTAGTGCCTTGGCCCCACTGGTGGACCTCTTGAGGGCACCTGGTATTTCTGGCCACTGTGTGACAGAGTGTTGGACTGGATGGGCCATTGGCTTGACCCAACATTGGCTTCTCTTATGTTTTTATGTTCTTATGAAGAATGCAATAAATCTAGGATTTTAAAGAGATAGAAATCTATGTGGACAACGGATTGTCTGCTAAACAATGCAGGAAGTAGAATGGCAAAGGTAGAAATCAATGCTGTAAAAGTAAGATGCTACCTTCAATAAATCGAGATAGGTAGCCGTGTTAGTCTGTCTGTAGCAGTAGAAAAGAGCAAGAGTCAAGTAGTGCCTTAAAGACTAACATCATTTGTGGCAGGGGACGAGCTTTCACAAGCCATCGCTCACTTCTTCAGATACTGCTCGTGATTCTGTGATGGAATTGAAAATCTGGGACCAGCAGAATGTTGAGATAGATCCCTGCTGAGTCACATGACATAGAGGGGAGGGGGCCTTTTGGCTGGAGCACTCTCAAAGTGACAGAAAACTGACCTAACGGACAGTTGGAAGAAGCAGTTGGAGAGTTGGACAGAGAAGTTAGCAGGAGTAATCGGCTAACAGAGCTCTGAGGAAACAGCCTGTTACCAGTTTGTGTAAAGAACTATGGTGGAAGAGCACTCTGTACTGATTCCTCTAATATACCGAGGAGAGTAAAAGTATAAGACCTGAGTGGTCACAGACACCAGAAACACTGCTCCACAGGGACTTATGAAGTGGCTGAGTAAAGGCTAGAGTGTCTGGAGAGAGGAGTCTGGAAGGCTGGTTAGGTGACCAGTTAGACTCAAAGGGGCCAGACAAATAAAAGCCAAAAATTAACCACTAAAGGAGTGACTGGAGAGTGAGATCTGAGTTGTGTGGTGTGAACTAAGGGACATCTAGGTACTGAACTAAGAGTGGAAAGCAGACAACGTAAGCCAAGGCAAAGAGATTTGTTTATTCAACAAAGTATCCGAACATCTGATCAACTCTGACTGGGTCCTGACACGCAGACCCTCACAGAACTGGGAGCATTAGGGGGGGGTTCGTGTCATAGATTCCCTAACCCTTCAGCAAAATCCAGAATGATCTGAGGTTCTCAGCAGACCATAAAGAAAACCGCATGGCCGGCTTTTCTGTGTTTAGCAGCAGCTTGAATTGCCACGATCGAGATGCACAGCTGATCATAGAAGGAAGAGAAATGTCGATCCTCCTCTGCTGCCTGCGGACCAGCCTGCAGTTGAAGGCACAGGAGCAGGGGAAGGCGGAGTCTTGGCAACCCTCTTTTTGTCCAAGTGGTTTTAACTCATCTGTAACGACAGCATACCTTGCAGTGCCCTTTTAAGACTAACAAATGCACAGCCTTAATTATAACCCGCTCGTCCCTGAGGGACGCAATGTATTCTTCAACAAGTCACCCCCTTCCGCTATGTCTCCTGCCCACTGTCCTCCCCTTCCCTCTTGAAATAAATGAAAATTATCGTTCCCCGTGGGCCCCCTAAATGAAATCCCTCCAAAGATAACTGCAGCCGTCTTCTGCAAAAGTCCCACCTACCTCTCTCAGGACAAAACAAAACCTCGCTCTCCTGCTGGGCTTCAGCTTTCGCTTCGCTCAAGTGTGTTTTTCATGTTACTAATTCCCAAAACTGCCTTTTTCCCTATTAACAACGATGAGGGGACAATAGCTCCTGTGGCTCCCCTTTTTAAATAGATGGATATCAAGGGCTTTTGTATAAATATATGGCTGATGAGGCCTTTTTTGTGTTATTTTTAAAAGCTACATATTTTGTGGCAGCGGTGAAAGGACACCCACGAGGCACAGCCTGGGGTGGTCGCAATATGCAAGTCGAGCACTGCTGAGAGACGCATAAAACATCACTCATTTCTGTGGCACAAAGCAGCCAATAGCTCAGCAGAGATTTTCTATCCAGCCGCATTTGGGTATTTTTTTAAAAAAAGTGAAATAATAGAGGATATTGAATTAAAGCATATTATTTCTTAGAATGTTTTTCTTAAAAAAAATAGAACTGGAAATAAACATGAGGAAAAGGTGAGCTACAGCAACTAACTCTCTGACTGAAAAAAGAGTAATTCCTTCCCACCCGATGGATTGTAAATGGGTTTTGATGAAACCAATACTACCTGGGGATCAAACTCAGGCATAAGTTGTCAGTCAAGCTTTGGCATGGGCTTGGGAAAAGTCAGAGCAATCCTAAACAGAGGCCCCGGTCACACGGGCTGGATATCGTGGGGGGGAGGCATGGCTAATTGCCCTGGCGCAGTTTGATCCCCGATTACGCGATCAGACGCACTGGCGGCACACCACGGGTCCTTCCCTTTGCGCCGGCAGGTAAACGAGGGACCGGAGGGGAATGCCGCATGCTGGCACGATCACACAACAGGTGACTGGAGGCAGCTGGCCGGTGGTGGGGAGGACCCTGAAAAAGTGGAAAATCCCCTGCCCAGACCAGGGGGCTGGTAACCCTAAAACCCAAACATTTTTTGGGAAATTGTCTTGTGCGCCTGTGAGATAGAGAAGATTCAAGATTGACCTTCACTTTAGGGAGAGATCCTTGGAGGAAGAAGCCGGCGGATGCCAAAAAGCACCATGGCACCCATGTGTGATGCCCCCAAGATCCTCACCCTGCAGGGACACCCATTTTGTTACATTTTGATCCCCATGATGTACACGTCTGCCCCTCAGCGTGAGCCTAGAAAGGATAGATGGAGCCTGTATCAAATTGATATCAAATGACAGTTAATCACACTAAGGGTGTAAAGGAATTCAAGGCAGCTCCTCTATCATTGATGCGAAAGCCCACTCCAAGAGGGATTCAGTCTAAGAGGGTCCTTGGAGCCTTCTTCCAGATACTTTGATGTTAACTAACGACCCAGTTCTCCAACACAATAAGCAGCCATCTGATCCCAGCAAATTTCTTCCATGTCCAAATGTTTAGATGGGAAGGTTCCTGCCCTTCTCAGTCATGAGAAGTACCCAGCCATGGGAAGTACCCAGCCAGATCTTTCCAAAGGAACATTTTTGATACTTTCAATGCAAAAAGGGCGGAAACTCCCCTCCACAATACAAAGAGTTTCTCTTCAAACTTGCTGATCTCCAGAAAGATTGAGCGTTTATCAGGGGTCTCAAAGCAGCTTACAAACTCCTTTCCCTTTCCCTCCCCACAGCAGACACCCTGTGAGGTAGGTGGGGCTGAGAGAGGTCTTTCGAGAACTCTCCTCGAGAGAACAACGCTGAAAGAACTTGTGACTGACCCAAGGTCATGCCACCAGTTGGAAGTGGAGGAGTGGGGAATCAAACCCGGCTCTCCCAGATTAGAGTCCATGCACTTAACCATTTCACCAAACTGGCTTTTGGGGCGAACATTGTAGATACTAGATTCCCAGTGTGGTGACTCTGCGGTCACCCACACTAAATAATCCACTTTCAGTCCACTTTCAATGCCCTTTCCAACTAGATTTTGTTACTCGTTAGCCCCTATTGCTTCAGAGTCCCCCCCCCCATGTGTTTTGCTCTCTCTAGTAGTCCCAGAGGGAGCAAAACACATGTGGAAAGGGGAGGGCAGAGCAGTAGGGGAAAAACAAGTGACAAAAGTGACAGTGCAGAAATGGCCACAGTAAAACCCAGCTGGAAAGTGCATTGAAAGTGGATTGAAAGGGGTTTATTTAGTGTGTGTGCCGGCAGCCTTTTGGCAATTCTGCATTGGCTTTTCCCTCCATTGTTTTACCAAACCCACATGGGTACAGATATTCCCCTCTTCACTGCATGTCGCTTTCACTTTCTTTGTTCATCGGGTTTCATGGTACATTCTGCATAGATTTATGGCCGTTCAGGGTTGACTTCGCAGTCAGTACAGTATTGCCCCAGGTTATTTGAATGCGATTTTGAGTTGCACCATTGAGAAGAAGAAGAAGAAGAAGAAGAAGAAGAAGAAGAAGAAGAAGAAGAAGAAGAAGGTGTCTCAGAGTGGTTTACAAACTCCTTTCCCTTCCCTTCCCCTCCCCACAACAGACACCCTGTGAGGTAGGTGGGGCTGAGAGAGCTCTTGACAGAAACTGCTCTTTTTCAAGAACAGCTCTTATCAGAACCATGGCTTGCCCAAGGTCATCCAGCCAGGTGCAAGTGGAGGAGTGGGGAATCAAACCCGGTTCTCCCAGATTAGAGTCCGCGCACTTAACCACAACACCAAACTGGCTCAACAGAGGGAAAATCCAATGCAGAATCACCCTTTGTCTTCCAATTTAACCATGTTTTCCAGCTTAACCAACCACCAACACAATGGTGAATTACTCTGAGGTACTGTAAGTAGTTCACATTGGGCTTGAGCAAGCCACGTCCACCTTTATCGACCTAGCCATATGCCGCAGTAAATACAGCAATTATTGAATAGCTATGAATGAACTATCAGCTTCCCCTTAAAAATTATCATCATTGTTTCTCAAAGATCTAACCTAAATGTTGCCTTACCTGCAAAGCAAGCTGCTTTTCTTGCTTTCTTTTGTTTTAAGATTTAGTTTTTTATTGTGTGAACAATTTCATGCAAAACATTACAGTACTTCAAATAAAAAACAAGCAAAGAGAACAAAAATGGGGATTTCAAATAAGGAACATGTAAAATAACCATACATTCAGTGAAATAAACAATGTATCTATATCTATATTTGGAGGTGGAAGTAATGACAAACATATGGAACAATTTTAAGCATTAGCAGTTTAATTAAAACTAGGCTTCCCATTTTAAAACTATCTTGATAATATAGATTAAGTGGCATTCTATGCACTACATTTTTCGTGACATCTCCATATTTTACTTTGAGTACCGGGGGAGGGGGTTCTATGCCATGAGCAATACAACAGGGAAATTACAAAAAAGTAAAAAGTTATAAATCCCCATACAAATGTATTGTCAAAACCTAACTGGTTTTCCACAGGGACTCTCCAACTCTGCTGTAATGCAGACCTGATAGTCTCATAAATGACACGGGGACTTCAAGGACAGCTTCTGTAACCAGTCTGCTGGAACCAAGGGGGAATTCAAGGTAGGGTCTCTTTCCTAAACCCCCTCCCTTTTCTACTCACATACCTTCGTTAAAGCAAAACAGCTATGTTTATTGTAAGGGAGCAAACTACAGTTTGCACTGTTGGGTGTGGCACTTTGTCACACACAAAAACCTCCCTCCTTCCTCTTCTGAAAGGTCCAGGCTCTGAAAGATGGCCTATCATCTCACGGCCTTCCTCACGGTCCATTAAGAAGAGAGTAGCTTTCATTTAAATAACACCAAGACCGATTTCCCACAAGAGCTGTGCCACGGTTGCACCTCCCTTTGCCCCGCTTCTATTGGTCAATTTCCCACTCGAAGCCTCGCAGCCGCATTTTGACCTCAAAAACCAGGATCACGAAACCGCAGGGGGAATCGGGCGAAGCCACGGGTCAAAATGTGGCCGCGTGGCTTTGAGTGGGAAATTGACCAATAGAAGCGGGGCAAAGGGAGCAGCTCTTGTGTGAAATCGGTCAAAGTCTCTAACCCCTTCCCTTATGGAGATATGCCCTTTTCCTTATATCTCCATGAGTCTTTCTTTTTTTAAAAAATGAAAGCTGGGAATCCAGAGAATTTACTTGACCTGTCATTACAGCAGTATATCAATATATTTATATTTTAATGCCATTTTAGTACCCATATAATTTAACCAGATGTTGTTTCCTTGTATACTTATAATTGGACTCCTGGTATTAGTGATGGGCCATAAGTATAGCCATATCACCTCCACAACATTATGGTAACAGCGATTTTGTAGGTCTGAATGTGCATCACTCCATCAAGGTAAAAATTCTCGTAACAGGTCTTTGAATGTGTGTCTAGAATATATAGATAATAGTGACCACTGAGGAAGGCCCTTAGGGGCCGAAACACATTTGGTCTTCAGTTGTAAAGTATTTACCCATCATATGTATGTATAGAGGATAAGCTTTTATAGTCTGATCTTAGACAAAGTAATTTTTAATCAGGAAAGTTTTAACATGTGTACACCTTAATAAATATTTGTACTTATATATATATGGTTTAGCTTAGCCCTTTTTGGTTCATAGTGAAAACTAAAGGGACAAAATGCATGTGGAAATGATGGGATGAACCAAAGCAGTATTGGGGTCGAATCTGATGAAAATAACACATACAGAAAAGCACCTTGATAGATCAATAGTCTGATGTTCAGCTTCATTGGTTCATATGTGAAAGAAACATCCAAGCTAGAGGTCTCAAATCACCTCAACAAATACTTTTAATGGAGCCACATCAAGCACAACTGAGAGTGCTGAGCCACAAGTTATTGTGATGTTGAGTAATGTATCAATCAACCTTAAGTACTCATTTGTCCATTACATTTTGACATTCTAGAGTCACCATGTCCATTTTGTGTGGGAAACATTTCAACAGCAGGCATTCATACAGAATGAACGCTTACTGTTTTGTTTTTTGTTTTCTAAATATATGAGGTTCAGCAAGTTTTATTTCAGGTCCTGTTTGAATGAACAGATCTTTGTATTATATATATTTCCTATTTATCTATTTTTTAAAAATAATTTATTTCACAAAAAGACAAAATCACACTATATTAATGCTTTAGAATCTGAAGAAAGAATTTCCCCCACAGGCCAATCATCCTTATTGTCTATCATTAGGGAGAGAGTTATAATGCAACTTCGCATTATTTAGTCACCAAATTATTCTGAAAATAAAGAGAATGTCTAATGCAACCATTTTGGGAAGAAATGATATAAAGAATGATCAAAGGTTAGCAGCAGAGATTATGGTTAATGCATTTGTTCTAATAATTCAGTGATTTGTATTAATCCCACTGAACAAAGTGTTATTTTATGTTTCAAGAATCCGCTTTGTAATAGCAATAAAACATTAAAAAAAACCATGTCTTACATTGCACTGTAGGTAGGATAATATTAAGTGGTATTACTACTACTTGCTGTGCCTTGTTAGATCTGCACTGTACATCTACAACATACATCCTCCATTATATTATTTGAGTTTGGTTTTCTTTTAGAGAAGATTCAGGTGCCTTTTCCTCTGATCACATAATTCATCAGGGTAATTGTCCTTGACAGTTAGTATAAAATATCTGAAAGTCTGTATTTCAAGTTATTATTTGCCGGATACAAGCTGTGGTCTCTACTGTTCTCCAGCATGCAGTAAAGTATATAAATACATAACTATAGAAGGTGTTAAATGGATTTTTTTTAAAAAAAGTCTCTTTAGCCCCAGTCACATGGGGAGGGCAGAGCACGCGCCGGGGGGGGGGGGGGGGCTGGCTGTTCGCCCCGGAGCAAAATAAAGCACAGTAGCCCTATCACACAGTCTCCCGAGTCTCCGTGCTT
The DNA here is from genome assembly GCF_001447785.1 of Gekko japonicus. Lineage (NCBI taxonomy): Eukaryota > Metazoa > Chordata > Lepidosauria > Squamata > Gekkonidae > Gekko > Gekko japonicus. The sequence continues at coordinate 184,796 of NW_015165304.1, read as the reverse complement.
CAGCTGTTAACTGGCGATCACACGGTGATGCTGCAGCGTGGCAAAGAAGTGGTACGGCACGATCACACAAGCATTTTGCGTTTGTGCGCATGCGCAGTTCCGCAAAGCAGCACTGCTTTCAGTTTTGTGTTTGTGCGCATGCGCTTACAAAAAACCTCCAGTTTGTGATGGGATGTTGATGGGCACTAGCACTCCCGTGATCAGACGCCCACCTGTGCTGCACGTTTTCCAGATACTACTGCACTTTCCTTGGTACTTTTAAACTCCGCATCTTCGGCGGGACGCCATGGGTTAGCCACGGGTGCGCAACGCTTCCCAGATGTTGTGGTGTGATTACGCCCTGAAAATCCGCCTGACATATCCACAAAAAGGAATACAGTGTTCTTGCAAAGGGGATCCAAAGTATCGTTGCTTTGTTGTTGTTCAGTCGCACAGTCGAGTCCGACTCTTCACGACCCCATCGTTGCTTATGATAAGTATATTGTTTTCTGCATTCGTACATCATACCAGTCTGTACAGACTGGAATCAACAACCTGTGCAATAGGCATACATTTGCCATGTGCTTAATTATGCATCTCATTTCCTATCACACGTGCAACAAGTTTAATTGCACATCATTTTTCGCCATTCGAAAGTACAGGAAGGGAAGGTGTCAACAGAGTGAGAAGCACATATGTGATTTGCCCTGACTCCCCATATAAGCAGGCTAACCCAATCTCGCCAGCTAAGCAGGGCTGCCCCTGGCTAATGTTTAGATGGGAGACCTCCAAGGAATACCAGGGTCATGACGCAGAGGCAGCCAATGGCAAACCACCTCTGAATGTCCCTTGCCATGAAAACCCTACGAGGTCACCATAAATCAGCTGTGACCTGATGGCACTTTCTACCACCCCCAACTGTTTTTAAGCAGGGGTCCCGAAACTTTTTGAGTCTGTGGCCTTTTTGGGAATTCTGACATGGGACAATGTGCATAGCCACAAAATGGCTGCCATAAAATGGCTGCCACAGGAGGCTGAGCCAGCCATAAAATGGCTGCCGCAGCTTACCTTCAGCCACTCAGTAACGACCTTTACTTACTTTAGTCATACTGCTCTTACAGCCAATTTGGCTTTGAACAGTGTCGCACTGTGACTAAAAGAAGAAGAGAAATTATTTAATACATATGTCAATATAACATAACAAATGTAATGATTTTAATTTTAATTGCCTGAGAAAAGAACTCAGCAACTGCCAATGTGATATTAAAATCCACCCCCGCTAAAAGAAACCTCAGATTATCCAGCTCACACCTAGTGTCCTGGATGTAAATTTTTATCCAGCTATCTCTTGGCTCAGTAAGCAAATCACAGACTAATAGACAGTGCTGAAGGGTGTCTCTTTGCCAGAGCCACATTGGCACAGTCACTCAGAGTAAGACACCTTATTCAAGCATCCCCATAGCTCCACTGATGGAATAGCATTCAATCTAGCCAGCATAAATAATAATCTATAGCGTGGAACCGTCAGGAAATCAAAATAGGATGGAAAAGATTGTGGTAATGTTAAACCTAAACATAAAGGTGAGCACATTCCGCATGCTCATATCATGGTACTTCTAGTATCCAATTTTTTCCAGACAGTGTAAGTGTTGTGTCCTGACCAGCCATGTGCTCAATCCAGTTCCGGCCGGTTCCACATGCGGTCAGGTGAGGTACCTGAGCTTCGCTCCCATACACAATAGACGTTCGGATCCTAGTTCCCAGCCAATCGGGAACCTAGGCTCCCGAGAAATAATCTAACCAGTGTAAATAGACCATTCATGGGTGTGGGGTGTGTGTGGGTGTGTTTTCCTTGGGGTATATAAGCCGGCCTGTGAGCCGGCTACTTTGTCTTGTTCTTCTCCGAATAAAGTATGAGAGCTGAATTCACTAAGTAAGTCTCAATACTTTTCGGTAAGACTGAAGAGAGAGCTGCTGAAGGCCCTGGTTCTTTCAGATCATGAGGGGAGATTTCTAGAGTCCGGATACGACTTTCAACCAATTTGTTCCATGTACTTTGGTAATAATCTGCTTGCGATAGATGTAAGTATCCATTTGACTCCATGGAGAACAAAATCTTGACCCAAACTCTAAAGATTGAGGCCCAGATTCAAAGGATCTGAGACCTAGTTCTGCTCTCAGTCATACTCCAGCAATCCAGTTAGGAACACCAATATATTTTTTTTCCAAAGAAAGTAATTCAGAAGAAAGTCAATTGATTCTCCACCAGCTTCAACTCACAAAGGTGAGCTATATAAAAATTGTGATCCTACTTTGCTGTTAAATACAGGAATGGCAGCTGGAATATATTCAGCAAAGATCTTTGTGATCTGGTGTGATGGATGGTGCCAAAGCCCAGCCAATCACCTTTTTTTATTAAAAAAAAAGGTTTTATTAGTTTCTATATAGAAAGGGGTAAAGGGAAAAGAAAGGAAAAGAAAGAATACAGTGTGTGTGTGTGTGTGTGTGTGTGTGTGTGTGTATATATATATAAAAGCAATTTGACATTCTGAATGCTAATCTTCTCCTAAAAGTGTCACAACTATTATAACCTTCTTGTTCTTCATTTAGTCTTAGTTTCTCAGTACGTATGTTTTAACCAGTCATAGAACACCTTCCATGGTCCCATAAATTCTTCTTCCATTTTTTCCTTTTAGTATGTTTGTCAATCTGTCCATTTCAGCACATTCCATAATCAACTTTCTGGTGGCCATTCAGAAGCCCTGCTGGGCAAAAAAACCCCACATGTAGCATGCCCACTTTTTAATAATGCTTGGTGGGTGCAATGGCACCCAAGGACACCATGTTGACGACGTCTGGTCTACAGGTTGTAGGCGCATTTCTCCAACTGCATGGAATATCAGTTGTGACAGCACCAGTGTTCCCTCTAAGCTGAGTTAGTGTGAGCTAGCTCACAGATTTTTAGCCTCCCGCTCACACATTTTTGTCTCAGCTCAGGAAGGAGGGCTCCAGAGCCAGCTAACTGCTGCTGCAGCCAAATCGCTCGCTCACCACTTTAATGCCAGTAGCTCACAAAATAGAGTTTTTGCTCACAAGACTCCACAGCCTAGAGGGAACATTGGACAGCACGTGTTCAGAGCATCTTGGATTCTGTTCCTTCCCTCAGTTCCTTGAGGCATTGACTGAAAAAATGGAGTCGTTGTGTGCCTTGAGCACATGTGTGGCACTTTTGGGGAAATATGGCTGCTGCCACACACGCTAAGTAATTGACTTTCAATCCACTTTCAGTGCACTTTCAAAGTGGAGTTTTACTGTGTGAACTGGCAAAATCCACTTTGAAAGTGCACTGAAAGTGGATTGAAAGTGGATTACTTAGCGTGTGTGGCAGCAGCCTATGTCTTGCTAAACTGGGAGTGGGTGGATTAAGTGATAAAAATGCTCATTATTTTCAAGCAACAAATTACAGCAACGTAAGCTTTAGAAAATAAATATATATATACAAGTGCTGTCAAGTTGCAACCAATTAATGGCAACCCCAGCAAGTGAAAAGCAGAGCTGGTTTGCCATTGCCATCCTCTGCAGAATTTCCCTTGGTGCATCCGCGTACTGGCTCTGCTTAGCTTCTGAGATATGATGACATTGGGCTATACCTCCCCTGGAAAATTAGTACACAAGACAGCTATGAATCATCTTTAAAATAAAAAGATCCCATACCTCCTGGTTAATGCTCCCTCTAAGCTGTGGAGTCTTGTGAGCAAAAATTCTACTTTGTGAGCCACTGGCATTAAAGTTGCGAGCGAGCGATTTTGCTACTGCATACATTCGTTTGCTCCGGAGCCATCCTTCCTGAGCTGAGACAAAAATGTGTGAGCCGGAGGCTAAAAAACTGTGAGCTAGCTCATACAAATACAGCTTAGAGGGAACACTTCTCCTGGTACAAATAACATAAGTTACAAGCTCCATGTCATATTGCCCGCAGTAAAAGGCCACTTTATAGTAATTCACAATTCAGGGACTATTTGCTACCCATGACTATTAGGTTAGCACTCTGTCTTTTGTTGTTGTTGTTGGCAAAAGGTCAATGTTTATTTTATAATATTTACTCCAGTTATTCCCCACCCCCCTCTTGACAGACGAACTCTTACAGGGGAAGTGGCAGCAGCCACAGAATTCGGATGAAAATAATTTTCTTCTCTCTACTTGCATTCTAATGCACAACAGTAATTTCGGGGCCATATGTTGAACTCAGCCTTTCTGAACAGCTGATGTTAGATCTTACATAAGTGCTTGAACAAATATTTTGGGTACACCTATATAAACAGATGGCTTGCCACAGTACTAAAAGATCTACAAAGCCCTGAATGACATGGGAGTTTCACCATATCTGTGGGGAAGTCCTCCAACAGAGAAGCCCTGTTAGAAGCCTTGTTATGAGTCCGATTCTGCCAGAAATCAAATCAAACCATGGGTTTCCTATGCCCTGACTTGAACGACCCAGGCTGGCTTAATCTCGTGAGTTCTTGGAAGCTAAACAGGATTGGCCCTGGTTAGTATTTGGATGAGAGACTACCAAAAAAATACCAGGGGAGCTACATTGAGGTAGGCAATGACAAACCCCTTCTGAACATCTTTTGCCTTGAAAATAGGGTTGCCAAGTCGAATATCCTTACTGGCGGGGGAGCGTCGCCGGGCTCTGGGAGCTTTCCTCCGACGTGCACCACCAGCACGTCCCAGAAGTGACGCGCAACATCGATCACGTTGGGGACGTGGCCCCGATCATCGGAGGGAAAATCATAGAGTTTTCCCTCTGACAATTGGGGCCACACCCCCAATCTGATGGATGTGGTCGCGTCACCTCTGGTGAGGCAGCCACGCTGCACTTTGGGGGGCAGAGTTCCCCCAGGGGCCCGATTCCGCGGTGGTGAAAATTGGGCCTCCAAAGCGGGGGTTTACCCGCCCCCCACCCCCACTTGGCAGCCCTACTTGAAAACCCTACTGGGTTGCTGTATGTTGGCTTCAATGGAACGACAATTTCCACCACCACCACATGGGCCACCATGAGTTGGGTCATCAAGAGTCTGTTGTGACTTGATGATATGTTCTTGCCTGGACCTGGATGGCCAGTGCCAATCCAATCTCATCAGATCTCGGAAGCTAAGCAGAGGAGTTAGCCCTGGTTAGTAGTTGGATGGGAGACCACCAAGGAAGTTGAGGGTTGCTATTGCAGAGGCAGGCCATGGCAAACCACCTCTGAACGTCTCTTGCCTTGAAAGCCTTACAGGGTCACCATAAGTCAGCTGCAACCTAAGGGAACTTTCCACCTCATCTGTAGAACTCCTTAGTACTAAAGTTTGTAGCTTTCCTTACAGTGAGCAGCTTTCAAACAGCTGGAAGAAGTTTAACAGAAGCAACCACATGAGTCTTTCCCACAGAACTGGCAACCTCCTCCCGGCAGGATTCTGTACGGAAGACCCACTTGATCAGACCTGACTGTTTATTCATTCACGGCATGTTTACCCTTCCCTTCCCTCCAGGAGCTTAGGACAGCATGCATGGCCCCCCTCCCCCATCTCTACTTCATCAGCACAGCAACTGGGTTGCAGTAGTGGAAAATGAAAGGAAGTGAATGTCCCATGGTCACTCTCTCAGTTTCATGGTGAGTGAGGAGTTCAGTTTGGATCTTCCTTGTCCTACTCCAACAGTAACCACTACACCACACTGATTCTCCACATAGTTGGACCGCAAAATTGGGTAATTTAGAAACAGGCCTAAATGTGTGGGATCTACTTGCAGAGAAGAGGCTCCCGGAAGACTGGCGAAACCTTGACGGTCATCTGAATGTGAGACATGATTATGAAAATCTGCTCCAGATTGGGTTGCCAGGTCCTTCCCAGCAGGGAATGGGAGGGACTTACCAAGAGAAAGAGGAAGGGCCTGGCCACATCACCAGCCTCACACAGGAAGTGACACCATCTCACCAGCAATGTCTGGATGACACTCTGGTATTTGGGGGGGAAAAACTTTATGGTAAGAACAGCTTCTACCATAAAGTTTTTGCCCAAATACCAGAGTGTTGTCTGGATGTTGCTGGTGTGATGATGTCACTTCCTGTGCAATACCAGCAAAGTGGCCTGGACCTTCCTCTTTCTCCTGATAAGTCCCTCACTGGCCAGCTGATCAATGGCTGGAGGACAGTGTCTGGTGACCCTAGCTCCAGAAGGCCTGCAAGAGACTAAACCCTCTTTCAAGATGGAGTTTAAAATATCTATGAGGTCATTTCCTGTAAAACAGTTCTTGTGCTATTTTCAGAGATTTAGTGTGCTTTGCGGATTAAATTGCTAACATCCTAAATTTGTTTGGTTTTGTAAATTATTGTTACCTGGAATGGGGGTTACATGTGTGTGTCCTTTCATGCGCATGTTTCTAACCTTGACTTAGGATCCTAAGCCTGTGCATAAAATGGATGTATTTAGGACATCATTTAGGAGGTATGCAAGTAAAGAGGGGAAGTTTTAATTAATTAATTCAATTTCTATTAGCTACAACAGTAGTTACAGGAGAGAGGGAAGAGGAACAGATTTCAAAATTCAGTGCAGAGAAAGATATTATGATACCTAAGTGTAATCCACCCACACCTAATCCATAAAGAACCCATGCCTGAAAGTGTATACAGTATCCCCAAGGAGCAACAGGAGACAGATGGCCAGACTACATAATACGTGATTTGGTGGTTCGGGTCCATGTTATCTGAACCCAACTTGTTTTCCTCACAGCCAGACATCAAGTGAAAAGCATTTTCCTGATGCTGCCTGTTACCCGTTTCAGATATATTTCTGTAAAACACAACTTTCCCATTCATGCAACCCCTTTGTGAGGCAAAGCAGCTTCCCCTCCATGTCCCTTCAAGGGTGAACATAAATGGTACTGGGCCTGAATCGTCTTGCAGGTGCCGTTAATTAGTTCGGCCTGCACATCTCTTGTCACTCTCAAGGTCGAGGATGGAAGCTGGAGCTAGGGCTCTCAGAGGAACTTGTGATTGGTGATGGGAGGGGGGAGGTCGAGGGTGATGAGGTAATGTTCCACAGGATTCGCTAAGAGACATTTTCTGATGGGATGCCATCATTGCCTGATGTGATGGATCAGAAACTATAATTCAAACTATGGCCCGAGAGAGTAGCTAGTTGAGATTTTCGTGGGCTGTTGGCCAAGACTATGGTTGGCAATTGCTAGATATGTCAACCTTGCTCTTTCAAGGTCTTTCTATCAAAACATAGGTTGGTACCACCTAATGCAGTTCTACTGAGTGTTAGTTAAAGCTAGATTTGTTGGTTTTGCTCTGTATGATTTCCAGAGTAATGTGTTGGCAATAATATGTTGTTCCTTAATAATATCTGATAATAAACTTCATAATTATGTTTAAGAAACCATCTGGTTCCTGTGTGCTCTTCCCATGGGGACCCACAGAGTTGGCCTTGGGTTTCTTTGACACCCTTATCCCCACATCCTCACTTTAAGGGCCTGGTTTACACATGCTGGAGAATGAAGTGGTGGAATATTAAAGTGGAAAAAGAGATTGCAGCACTTGTTCCCCTAGACATCAATTAGCTGGCCAGCGGGGGGGGGGGGGCTTACCTAGAGAAATAGAAAGACCAAGGTCTCATCGCTGACATTGCACAGGAAGTGATGTCATCATACCAGCAATGTCCAGACAATGCTCTGGTATTTGGGCAAAAACTCTATGGTAGAAGCTGGCTTTAGCATTGAATTTTTGCCCAATTACCAGAGCATCACTTGGACATAGCTAGTGTGATGATGTCACTTCCTGTCAAACACCAGCACTGAGCCTGGGTCTTTCTTTTTTCCAGGTTAAGTTCCCCCCATCCCCTGCTAGTTGCCAGGAGGGGCCTAGCTACCCTAACTTTGAATGTCCCTTTGCTTTAAAAAACAACAACAACAACCCTTCATGAAATTAGGAAACTAGCACGACAGGGCTAAAGCTGTTTGCTTGCTGTGCTGGTTTTCTGTTTGCAGGGATTTTTTTTAACATAGGGGAGCATTCCAAGATACAAACCTGCAACCTAAAGTGGTAAGAACATAAGAACATAAGAGAGGCCAATGTTGGATCAGGCCAAAGGCCCATCCAGTCCAACACTCTGTGTCACACAGTGGCCAGAAATACCAGTGCCATCAGGAGGTCCACCAGTGGGGCCAGGACATTAGAAGCCTCCCACTGTTGACCCCACCAAGCACCAAGAAGACAGAGCATCACTTGCCCCAGAGCCCCTATCTATACCTTTTGGCTAATAGCCACTGATGGACCTCTGCTCCATATGCTTATCTAATTCCCTATGGTGCAGTCCATCCTACCATATGCTGCAACAGCTTCTTGCCTCATGCTCCTACATGCGTAACTCAGGCCTAAATATCTGTAACTGAAACTAACACATAATCCCCCCCTTTATTTCCATCTCCATCTCCTCCCCATACTTTATTTGTCTCCCTTATTCAAATGTGTAGAGTAGCCCCTCTACATGTGACCTTATGTACCCTGAAATCAATATGTGTGCAAACACCAATGTGGTGCCCTTTCCCAGCTTGTGAGCACAGACTCCATGTGCACAGGTACTTCCCTATGATCTGGAGTCCTGTTCTGTTTTTTGTTTTTGTTTTTAAGGTACATGATCATAGGGAGGGAGTTTCCACCTGTACACTTCTAACACACAGACTCCATGCTCATGAGCCACTGAGCATGTATTGGTGGAGGGCAGAGCCAGCACGTTTGTGCGCTCTACAAGCATTTTCAATGCACACAATGTTGTCTGTAGAAGGCTAGTGTAAGTGTCTCAGTGGAGGGAAACATCTATGCCATGCACATTGATGGAAGTTGTGTGAATGAATAATATATCACTAATGGATTGTGTAGATTGACAGGAGTTCTTTATCTTTGACAAAAAATGGATTCATTAAAAGAAACTATAGTGTCTGGATTGTTATTCAGCTCTATGAATCTATAAGTAGGGTCCCCTGATATACAGATCTTAGGAGCCAGCATGGAGTTCAAGTGTCACACTAGGATCTCAGAGGCCTGGGCTTGAAACCCCACTCTGCCATGGAAGCTTATTGGATGACCTTGAGCCAGTCATACCCGCTGAGCCTAACCTACCTCGCAGGGATGTTATGAGGATAAAAGGGAGGAGAGGAAAATGATTTCAGCCACTTCAGGTTCCCACTGGGGAGAAAGCTGGAGAATAAATGAATTAAATAAAAAGCTTCCATTAACATTGTCTTCTTGTTGTTCAGTCGTACACTCGAGTCCGACTCTTCGCAACCCCATGGACCAGATCACGCCAGGCCTTCCGGTCTTCCGCTGTCCTCTGAAGTTTGCTCAACTTCATGTTCGTTGCATCTATGACACTGTCTTACCATCTCATCCTTTGCCGTCCCCATCTTCTTTGACCTTCAATCTTTCCCAGCATCAGGATCTTCTCCAGTGAGGGCTCCCTTCTCATTTGGTGGCCAAAGTATTTGAGCTTCAGTTTCATTATCTGGCCTTCCAGGGAACAGTCAGGGTTGACTTCTTTTAGGATTGACTGATTTGATCTTCCTGCAGTCCAAGGGACTCTCAAGAGTCTTCTCCAGCACCATAGTTCAAAAGAATCTATTCTTCGGCACTCAGCCTTCCTTATAGTCCAACTCTTGCAGCTATACATGACTACTGGAAATACCATTGCTTTGACCATGCGGACTTTTGTTGGCAGGGTGATGTCTCTACTTTTTATCATGCTGTTGAGGTTCGCCATTGCTTTCCTCCCAAGGAGCAGGCGTCTTTTAATTTCATGGCTGCTGTCACAGTCTGCGGTGATCTGGGATCCCAGGAATGTGAAGTATTTCACTACTTCCACGACTTCCCCTTCTATTTGCCAAGGAGTGATGGGGACGGATGCCATGATCTTAGTTTTTTTGATGTTGAGCTTCAAGCCCACTTTTGCGCTCTCCTCTTTTACCCTGAGCAAGAGGCTCTTGAGGTCCTCTTCACTTTCTGCCATTAGAGTGGTATCGTCTGCATATCTGAGGTTGTTGATCTTTTCCCCAGCAATCTTAATTCCCGCTTGTGATTCATCCAGGCCAGCATTTCGCATGATGTACTCTGCATATATATTAAATAAGCAAGGTGACAATATACATCTTTGTCGTACTCCTTTTCCTATGCTGAACCAATCAGTTGTTCCATATCCGGTTCTAACTGTCGCTTCTTGACCCTTATACTGGTTTCTCAAGAGACATGTGAGGTAGTCTGGTACTCCCGTCTCTTTAAGGACCTGCCGTAGTTTGTTGTGATCCACACAGTCAAAGGCTTTAGCATAGTCAATGAAGCAGAAGTAGATGTTTTTCTGGTACTCTCTTGCTTTCTCCATAATCCAGCGAATGTTGGCAATTTGATCTCTAGTTCCTCTACCTCTTCGAAACCCAGCTTGTACTTCTACATTGTCTTACTAATCCTCAAAAACTGACCAATAGATACTGTTGGTGCGTATGTCATTTCCCAGTCCTATCAACAATAAACTTTTAATAAGGAACAATTATGTTAGATATGAGACACTCCATTTCCCCATATTGGCTAACCATCTACTGGGAGCTTTATAAGGCAGATAAATCAGTCTTTCATGAAGGAGCACGCAAATACTGAATCAGCTTTAATTAGACAATTAAATTCTAATTAGCTTTTAAAATTTTAACACAACTCCCTTAAAGTAGACTCCATGAATTTTTAGTATGTGTCTACATTGGCCACTCTGTGCGCATGGCAGCAGTCGCAACGATGTGAGGAAATCCAGTGCCGCCGGGGGAAACTGAAGGTGTCCAGCGCCATGTTGCCCTGGATGCAGCCAAAGTTGCTTCCCATTGATTTCAGTGGCAGAAGTAAGAGAATATGTCAGACCAATTCCCCATAAGCAGCTCTGTTGCCCTCGCTCTTCCATTCGCCCCCCCCTCAGTTTCATTAGTCAATTACATACTATTTGCTGTGTGGCCACATTTTTACCTGCATCTCCCCCCGATTTCCCCCGTCTCTTCTCGATCTCAAAAAACAAGGATTGAGAAGACGCAGGGGAAATCATAAGAACATAAGAGAAGCCAATGTTGGATCAGGCCAGTGGCCCATCCAGTCCAACACTCTGTCACACAGTGGTAAAAAATACCAGGTGCCATCAGGAGGTCCAGCAGTGGGGCCAGGACACTAGGAGCACTCCCACTGTTGCCCCCCCAAGCACCAAGAATACAGAGCATCCCTTGCCCCAGCCTTAGAGTCCCTACCTATACCTTGTTGCTAATAGCCACTGATGGACTTCTGCTCCATATGCTTATCTAAGTCCCTCTTGAAGCTGTCCATGCTTGTAGCTGGGGAGAGATGTGGGTCAAAATGTGGCCGTGCAGCGAATAGTGTGAAATTGACCAATGCGACCGGGGCAAACGGAAGAGCTAGGGTGGCACAGCTGCTTGTGGGGAATTGGTCTCAGTCTCTCCCATTGAAACTAAAGGGACATAATTTGGGCTGGACAGAGCCCTTCCACAGCGCTGCAGACTGTTGTAAGAATTTTAACTGTAGCACTGGACTGTATAAAGTGTTACCTGCACCTGTTCCCACCCCCTTTAGGTTCGTGATGGTCTCTGTGAGTGCCCCTTACCAAGGCGGGTAGAATGCTGGAATGCAACACAAGATTATCTGAACAATAACATAGTTTATTGCTAAAGACAAACAAGAAATACAAAAGACAAACAAGAAATACAAAACAGAATACTTCCTAAAAAAAAAAAAAAGACAGTCAGTGAATATATATAGAATAAAGATTTTCCCCAGGAAGCAGAAGCTTCTGGACTCTCTTAGAGTCAGTCCTGAAATGAAGCCTCTGCTCTCCTTTTATACCATATTGGTTTCATACATTTCAATAGAGCCATAGAAATCATAAACTTCACCAATTAGTCTAACTGCCCTGTTATTTGTGGGCCATCAGGGCCTAAGATAAATACAAAAGACAAACAAGAAATACAAAACAGAATACTTCCTAAAAAAAAAAAAAAGACAGTCAGTGAATATATATAGAATAAAGATTTTCCCCAGGAAGCAGAAGCTTCTGGACTGGCCCCAAGTGATCACGAAAGGCAAAGCCTTCATCTCTGGATCTCTGAGAGTCAGTCCTGAAATGAAGCCTCTGCTCTCCTTTTATACCATATTGGTTTCATACATTTCAATAGAGCCATAGAAATCATAAACTTCACCAATTAGTCTAACTGCCCTGTTATTTGTGGGCCATCAGGGCCTAAGATATGTTCACACATTCCAGAGGCAATGGGGCATCCTGATGCTCCTTTGCAAAACAATGCAAGATAGCATTCAAATCTCTAAATGACAAAGACAAGAATGTTACAATTTCAGGATGTTCTTTGTTTGCTTGACTCAG